>NC_091715.1:25542575-25845606 GCF_041296265.1 Equus caballus | reverse complement strand
AGAACTGGGATCTGCCATGTCTGAGCATACCTACTTTCGACTGTCGCATTAATGTTGTAAAAGAGGAAATACTTTTCTGAAATAAAAGAGCCAGAAAGGGTCAACTTCCCTTCTCTTTCGCATCCCTTAAAACCATTTTGTAAGGTCAGCTTTCTTTTTTCTTTCCCTCTTTTCTCTTTCCCTCCTCCCCCATTTCCTCTCAAGTCAGCTCATTTGAAAGAAGTAGAACTTACGTGAAAACTCATTCCGGTTCTGCCATTTAACCTTTGGGTTTGGAGGAGAATCAACATTTCAAGTTGATGGTGGGAAAAGGGCAAGACTGGTTTGGGATATTGGAGGTGTGTTGATTCACATGCAGCTTTTGATATGGGCCGCGACCTTGGAAATACCTGAAGATGAGCTGGGGCTTGTGGTAGCCTCAAATGCTAGAGGCTCAAAAACAACCTCATAGTTCAGAACATGGAACCCAGCAATGCAAGGCGGCAAGTGGGGACTGTTTAAAACTCTGCATGGATCAAAAACTTCTTTTTAAAGGTTAGGGATGATTTTTCTGAAGGCTGATCCATTGCTCTGATAGTACATAAACAAAGCCTCTTTTCAACTTTGATTTCATACATCAAAATTTAAAAATTGTGCTTTAACTAATGCCTTTTCTCCTTAACATTCAGGTTTCTTACACCCTTAATAGAAGGGAAAAGGGTCCAAGTAGCCTGCAGTACATTTTCATGAAAGAAGTTTGGTTTTGTTTTTTGAGGGAGGTACATTTGGAAACTATAACAATTATGAAGAAGAAAGTGATAGTCTTTTTTTTTTTTTGAGGAAGATTGGCCCTGAGCTAACATCCATGCCCATCTTCCTCTATTTTATATGTGGAATGCCTGCCACAGCGTGGCTTAATGAGTGGTGCATAGGTCCGCACCTATGCCGCAGGCTGCCAAAGCAGAGCACACAAACTTAACCATTATACCACTGGGCCAGCCCCAGAAAGTGATATTCTTAAAAAAGAAAATGAAAATCCCCATGGTGTGTATAGAAGATCCAGTATTTAAATAGATAATTAGTATGTCCACTGCTTGCAGACATTCTAATTAAGGACACATCAGAGAATGATTCTGTTTCTTAGAAAACTGTCTATTGGCACCTCCACATTCTGTATCAGATGGCCTGTCTGCTCAGCTCCTACGCTCACCTCCCAAGTTGAGTCCTGTTTGGGAGCCGGGCTCATCCCTGTTCAATTTTTTTCCTTGTTCTTCACTCTATCAACTTCTCTAGGATTTCTTTAATTTTCAAAGATAGTAAATTTTTAGTTTCTTTTTTTGTCATTCCTGACTAACTTCTTCCTTGTTTTTTTTGAAGACTTCTTGTTAAAGGTCAACTATGTATTATGGGACAGTTCCACTAATGGCATAAATGTAGCACTAGATATCTGATGCAAAATTATTGAGAAAATCTTAGAATAATATGATTGAAGAAATAAACACTTTTGTCTTACTTTCCACCTCCTCTCTCGCTCTCTCTCCCCCCCAACACACACTTTTATTTCCTTTGATTTGTATATTGTTCCTTCATCTTCAGGAATTGTTGAAGATTGATGAGATGAGTTAGACAAATTGTTTAACATTTTGCTTAAGTTATACCTTCTGTAACAATATTTTATGATAATACAGTCATGATGGAATCATTTCTAATATGTTCCATCTTCCACAGAGTAATGACTAGGTCCTTAATAGTACCCAATTTAGCAGTTAAAAAGCAACAAAGCAACTGCCATCGTTAACAACAATATTGACAACTACAAACAAAATAAGCCACTTGGTTATTTGGTTTTTAAAACTGCTTTTTTTAAACTCTCTTTTGAACTTAAGCATTTGATGATATTTTCTTCTATTCATATCTGTTCTTTAACTTGGAACCCTGCTCTTTCTGTTAACATTTTTTAAATCATTTATGTATTTTGAAATACTTATATCATCTTCCATATATTAGAACTGAGAGCATTAATGGAATTTTAAATGTCTTGGTTACTTGTTGAAGTGGTAAGATGAAACCACCTGGTTTGCTTTGCTGACTTTTTAGATTATCAAAAAAAATCTTGCTAACATGAATCTAATAATATATTTTATTACTGCTCTTCAGTTCTTTTTAAATGTAACAGAAAAAGTAAGGCGTTAGGAGCTTTCTGTATTTGGCCAAAGGGTTCCACCCAAACCTTTAACACAAAGTACTTGCTATAGACAAATGGTCAAGAAGGCGATATGATCTTCCAGGCATCATTTCCTCAGATATAAGCTGCAAAGTGACAGCATCATTAGTCCTTTTCAATTATAGTCAATCACAACCAGGGATGTTCCATTTTCCCAGCTGTTTTGTTGTTAATTAACTAGATTAGATCTCCCGAGTTTGTTCTGCTGCCAACATCAACATCTTAACATTTCCAAGAACTTCCTTAGGATTTAATATTTTGCATGATGATTTTTAATGTATCACTCACAACAGATGTGTGTCTGAAGATTTATATATAGTACGGCAGGTCAAGTGGTGTCTTGTTGGTCAAAATGTTGCCCAAATAAATATTTATAATTATAACAATATTTGGATTTTATAAATCATCCATCAGGCATATGATCTCATTTACCTGGTGCAACTTTTTTTGTAATATCAGATATCAACGGAGAGATAACAGACATAAGTCTATCCCCCCAAATGAACAGGTCCATTTTGACTGACTCATTTGGTGAGCACAATTTCCATGTCAATGATAATAGAAAATGTTGGGAGAAGAATTATAGAGAGAAAGAAACAATATTAGAGTGATTTTATAATTAATTAACATATGTGACTAGCAGGATTTTATCTTTTAAAAATACAAGTTAGGAGCCGGCCCAGTGGCATGATAGTTAAGTTCGCGTGCTCCACTTCAGAGGCCTGGGGTTGGGAGGTTCGGATCCCAGGCACAGACTTGGCACCACTGGTCAAGCCACACTGTGGTGGCATGAGGCAGATTGGCACAGATGTTGGCTCAGCGACAATCTTCCTCATATACACACACAAAAATACAAGTTAGCTTTACAACTGAGGAAAATGTCTTAGACTATGAAAGGTTGAATAAATGCAAATCACATATGCTTGAATATAAGGAGATCCCCACTTTCCCATTGAGAAGATAAAATTTATGATAGATTTTTGAGCAGCTTGTACACATAAAAACTTAGAAATATGGATGAGATTACCAAATGTCTAATTATATTTAATTTCTTAACACCTCCATATTTGCAATCTCACATTTTATAAAATGACACACTAATTAGAAATATTCCTTTTGCAACATTTATATTTTATGAAACAATTCCATTCACATTCTTCATATGTATATTCCAAAATTGTAGAACTCACCATCTTTCTTCTAAGTTATTTGCAATATGGCGCTATTTGAATCCCCGTAAGATGCTGTTAAACTTCTCTGTCCAGTGCCTACTAGGAACATACCTACAACCAAAAAGTTAGAAAAAAACCAAAAGTTAGGATTATCCACCTTACTGCGGCAAGGGAGAAAACTCTCCAGAGAAATTGTGGGGCATCTCAGTAAGAGGGCACCAGAAAGAGCTGCTTGCCGGGTTTGGCTGCCTGGATGATTCTACGGAAGAATTAGGGAAGTAGAAGCCATTTCTGTATTGGATGCTGTGAAGAAACAGAGCCAATGTGATGATGGGGTATCTTAACACTTTTGGTCTAGAAGGTGAGAGAATTAAAGCAGGGCCGAGCAGTCACTGTTAAAGAAGTAGCAAGGCCTCATATGAGTCATTTTTGTGTTAGCAGAGTGGCTTTGTCTCTCTTGTTTCACACATGGCCCTGGAGTGGCCTTGGGTCTCTCTAGTTTATTTTCTGTTACTGTTTTTTATGTTTAATTAGGCCCATCACGCCTAGCTAGCTGCCAGTTACCAGAAGGGTCATGTTTTACTTCCTCAACGTTATCACTGGAATTTTTATCCCCAACCTCACTGCCCATTCACAAAATATTAGGAGAGATAATCTCTTCATTTTTCTTAGATATGTACTTTTTATCACCCCATCAGAATAACTTATTGTTTTTCTTTTTTAAACTATCTTTAAAAGTCTTGTTTATAATGTCCTTCGCCACTGGTAAGTGTAAGGTTATACCCTAGGAATGATTGCTAATAGTTTATCAAGTTTCTTCACCCCTTTTTTTTTCATGAACCAATTCTGTCAGATGACTTCTATAAGCATCACAAGTTCACAACTCTTGAGGTTATTTGAGGCTACTGTGCAACTTTGTTGTTCAAGATAAAACAACGGAGAAACAGAAGACAATATAAGGACTCTAATACAAGCTATCTCTTTTCTGAGGAAACATTTGGGGGTAAAGTCTCAATTTAGGCTTACTCGGTAGCTAATGCTTGAACTGAGCAAGCATTTTAGAGATTTGAATTTCACTCCTGATCCTCAGTTGTATTAATTGTGTTTATACAGACAGAAAGAGAGACATAGATGTTTTAATTACAATAATCACATGCATGTCTGTGTATATGCAGCCATAGGTGGATTCATTTTTTTATGTAGCAGATATGAATTGCATGCCAAACAATGGCACAAGAGAAAAATGAAAGATTTTTTAATTTTGAAAATCCCAAACTCAGAGTTTAAAACTATATTGCATTTTAAATTTCAAAAGGAAAGCTGGATTTAGAAATCCTTTTTGCTTGTAATTAATTTCTGTTCTTCATAAAGAAATTTCACATCATTTGATATAATTGTCTTAACCTTTAATGACTATTTCCAAGCAAATTATATACAATGGAAAATAATGCTCAGCTGCAAAAATCCCCTACAATGAAACTAAATTTGCCATTTTAAAAAAATGATCTCAAAGTTTCTCCCTTTGGGTAAAGTATGAATCCACTATGACTATTGAGTTTTGAGCTCTTGTGAGGAAAGCCTGGGATCTGCAATTTACTTAGCATATTCAAAGTTTTAAAATTCTGGAAATCTAATCAAGAATAGTTCTTGATAAGCATTATCCCACTGATTTTATATTTAAAGATGTTGAAATTTAGACATATATGTGATTCCCTTAAATCTGGTTAAAGATTATTAACATGATTAGCAAATCATTACCTTTTACAGATTTTTATTGAGCACTGCTTAAAGTTTATTATGTGAATAACGCTGCATTAGTTACTGCAGCCAAACAGTTTTTGCACCTGAAAGAACTTTACAGCCCAATAGAAAGGATGAGAGAATGGAAAATATGGGCACACGCCAGAGAACCAAAAAGCAAAACAAAACCAGGCAAAAAGAACTTCCATAATATATAAATAATCAATTTCAAGTCTAAAGTATACCAGACACTTGAAGAAGTTGCAAGTAGTTTTGTGACAAGCTGAATCAAAATCTATAGCCATTTCATGTGATGTTATTTGCTGATAATTATGAAAGATTGGGGAATGTACAACTCTGAACTTGTTACATTTTTGACACTTTGCAATATCTTCAGATGTTTGTGACACATTGGGGGGTACTACTTAACTTTTAAAACCTCTACATTTGAAATTATAATAACCCCTCTTTTACCCGTCTAGAAATAACAGTGGGCAAGATAAGATTTGAATAAATGAAGAGACTGTTCAGAGTTTATGTATTAATAAAAGGGAATGGAGTATATAAACATGTTATTTTCAGGATAACCAAAACCTAGTCCTTTAAGCGTTGAAATATTTTCATTTTAACTATTTTAATGAAAACTTTTATTGACTGTCTTCTGTTTCGCGTCATTAAGCAATGCGTGATAACTAACCACCAATTTTATAGTACTTTACAGTCCACAGAGTCCTTTTCACATAAAATATCTCATTTAGTTTCTCCAACAAAGCTATGAGTTAGGTCGTAGTGTTATATCATTATATGCATTTCAGGGATGATCAGTCTGAGCGACCTGTCTAATTTGCCGACGATCACTCACTCAGTAGTAAGGAGTTATGACTGAAATCCAGCACTTCTGATTCTAGACCACAATGTAATTTAAACTTTTCCTCATTTTCAGGGGCATCATTATAAGCATCAATTCTCGTTCCATTTGTTATACAGTGATGCACATGGCATGTGAAGTTCAATACAGATTACTGTTTATTGAGTTGAGACCCGGATGAAGTAGTTACTTTGCTTTTAGAAGCCAGGTTGGAAATATTAGAATCAAATTCTTTACCTTAAAGAATTTTGTACCTTTAAATATCAGAATCAAACTCAACACAGTAAGATGCTTACACTTTGAGAAGAAAGTGGAACTTAAGCCAACTGAGGGAACAGCAAACTCCCATCTCTCCTCACCCACTCGCTCTGGGGCCATATGCTTGTTGAGTGGTAAAGTAAGCACATCCCAGCAGTATTGAAATCAATTTCTAATTCATCTCTCCCTCTCTTCCCCCCTCCTTCTCTCTCGGAACATATATGTGACTTCCTATGAGTTAAATGATATATGATGAGACTTCTTCATATGTTGCACTGTTCTCCTTTCAATAAATGACCAAGATCACTACATTTTCTAGTTATATGCTTTTATGTTTATTGTCTCCTCCCTGTTATCTTTTGTTACTTTTTGTGGTCAGCATGGTTACTACTAGTTGCCCTTAATATTCGGTCCTTGTGAAGTCGCTGCAACTTTGCAGGGCAATCAAGAGACCAAATATATATTAATTCACTAGCCTTGTATATTTCATTCTCATTGTTTAGCTCTGATGTCAGAATGGAATAATGTCTCCACGTGTCATGACTTTCAATGGTAGTTTTCCTCACTGATCAGAGATATTTTTTTGTTTGCTTTTGGATTCAAGGCTTATGTTTTTCGCTTTTGTTTTGTTTTGGGGGGTATTTTTTTAAATTTATTTTTTTATTGCTGTAACATTGGTTTATAACATATAAATTTCAGGCGTACATCGTAATATATTGTGATTTCTGTGTAGATTACATCGTGTTCACCACCTAAAGACTAATCACAATCCATCACTACACACATAATCCTAATCAGCCATTTCAAGCCTTACGTTTTAATAAATAAAAAGAGTTATATTCATTGACGCGATAGTAAATGTTTAACAACATGCACTCTGGGACAAACAATTAAAAGCCCCGGTTTGACATGATGTTAGACACAATAGACATAAATAACCTCAGGAGCATAGATGATAGTTAAATTAAGGAGTGATGAATTTCTGGTATTTATTTTGGTATTTATTCCCTTGGTAGCTTTTCTCAAGTGGAGTCCCTCAAGAGAATTAAGTCCTAAAGAAAATGATTTAAGGGACTATTTTCTTATTTTTGTCAAGGGTGGGACATAAACGTTCATTGGAGATGCTTAGGTAACTCGTGAGGTATAATGGATGCCTTAGACTTTGGTCCCGGACAATCAGCATCAGCATCAACTACAAAACTGTCAGAAGTGCAAATTCTTGAGCCCCACCTAAGACCCACTGAATCCAGAACTCTGGGGCTGGGACCCAGCACCCAGCGGTTTAACAAGGCCTCCAGGTGATTCTGATGGTCCCAAAGTAGAGAACCACTGCTCCAGGCCATTAGGATTAATTCTCTCCCCAATCCACTGAGTAGGTTTGCCCTAGGACCTTAGCATCCTCTGCTTCTGGACAGTGGAAAGGGAAAGAAGGGTGGAGAAACCTCACTCATTTTTTAAAAGCCTCAGCCCAGAACTGACCGATATTCCTTCTGCTCACATTCTACTGGTGATAAGTAACCACATGGCTACCCAGTGGTGTACTGGAGCCAGCTTGTATCTACTCAGGAAGGCCTTTTGTCAAATTTTCAGACATTTTGTGAGCTGCTTGACATTATCTTGGTAACTTAAAATTAGCTATGGTGGGCGTATTTACACCACAGAAATTGGCAAACACTAAAATTACAGTGTTTTTTTTAACCCAGAGAGCCAGTTTGAAACATATAGCAGCATGCCACTGACCATACACAGGCTGGGCTGACTCCGCTAGGAGCTCTGCAGCTGAAATGGCCCTCCAAAATTGTCCTGCTCTAAGCCAAATTGGCTGAGCCTTTATACCTTCACCTTGATTAGACGCTGGATGAGGGCTGCCCTGGGAAGGGCACGCCCTTGGGCAAGGCAGCCCTCTGCAGCTGAGACAGTCCCTGAAGGGACTGACAACTGAAGGATGTCTGCTGACATCTTTCCCACCATTTGGGACAAGAGTCCTTCCTTAAAGTGAACTCTGAGTGACATATCCCCATGTGTACCACAGCCCCTCCGTCCAAAAGATTCTAATATTATTGATCTGGGGTGAGCCAGCACGTTAGGATATTTTTAATGTTCTGTGGATAATTCTCGTATGCAGCCACACTAGATACCATGTAAAAGGGTCAAGCCAGTTGCTGAGGTGACACTGTTTTTTTATTTGTTTAGCTTTTATTAATGTTTGCACTCTACTTCCTCTAAAAAAAATTGTGCCCGAAGCAAGAGCCTGTATGTAGCAAACAATCAATAAATATTTGTAGGGTGGTTGGCTAAAATAATTATAACATTTTTGAAAGGAATTCTATCCAGAGAAATTAATTTAGAAGTAAAATGCAATAATGTTTTCACAAAATGAATTAATAACTTCATGAATTAAGTTAACTTCAAGATGTTAATCAAATAAATAACATGTATGCTTTTCTATTAAAGAGGAAGTTAGAAGATTTGAACTCTGAGTGGAAGGCGGTCACCCGTTTACTTCAAGAGCTGAGGGCAAAGCGGCCTGGTCCAGCTCCTGGCCTGACCACTGTTGGAGCCTGTAAGTATGCTGGACTACTTTCTCTTTGGCTGTAGCCATTTGCTCAAAAGCACAACAGTACGATAATCTCTGGTGAAAGGGAAAATTGATTGCAATTCTGAGAACAGAAATAAACCTTTGTGTTATTCGCTGGGCCAGATGTCTTAGAGTAGGTTCCTGGGTAATGGATTCTGATTCAGAGCATTGGGTGACAAAGGCATATTGGGGTGTGTTCTCTGGAGATATACCTACAATGAAGAAAGGTACATGGGACAGCAGAAGAGGCTCAAGGGCCATTGGGCAGCAACAGAGGCCTCAGCCAACTCCATGGAAGCCTTCGAGCTGGACTGGCTCTTCGGAGCTGTTCTGAATTGCAGGGAGTAGGCCTGACCTTTGTATTCCTGAACCGGCTAGTCATTGCCCGCGGACTGCCTGCTGGGAGGATGGGGAGACCTTAGAAGAATTTTCTGGGGCTGAAGGCAATTCCTGGTAGGAAACACAGTGAACAGCCAGTACTCCCAGCAGCAGGAGTGGGTGTGTTGTGTCTGATGGAGATCAAGGTGGAGCTACAGAGTACCCACTAACACTTAACATAGGAGGATTCCATCGCAATGAATCCTGTATCATTTAGACAGCATTCTTACAATACGCCTATAGAAATCCCTGAAAACACACACGGTCCTCCTAGCACCTTCCCCTGTCCCACTTGAAAACAATTTTAAGAACTCTTCCATCTTTAGTCCAAGGAAAAGAAAAATGGACCATGACTACCATGAGCAGACTTGAGGGAGGAAAGTGCCTTCATTTAGCTACAGTTTGAACTTTTGTTTTTACTGCGTATTTTCAGTTTATTTTATTTCACTTTCTGTTCATTTGTTAGTAGAAAGTATGCATAAAATCTCATGGCAATATTAACACTGGCTTTGAATCTCAGGGGAAAGGAGCCAGCAAACTTCTTTGCTGTACCAACTCTATAATTAGGCAGAACTAAAAACATCTTTGGGTTTTTTTTTTTTTTTCCGCCTTGTCTACTTTTCAAAGATCAAATGATTGAAATATTAAAGCGTGGTGACTGGTTCTTCAAGTAAAGTTGATTTTTATTTTATATCAAGTAGAAATATACCACACTGGAAAGATCACAGCCAGGCTAGCACAATGATAATTCAATAGAAGGCATAAATAGTGCCTGGGCTAAAAGAGGCTGGACAATCTGGGGAGAGTGTGTCTCATGTGCCCCCTGGGGTTTCTGAGCAGTCATCAGAGCTAGATTTAATGATATTGGAGACTTGCAAAAGATGTACGAGCATTCGGTTTTTTTTTTTTTTTTTTGCTGATCTGGGATACTAAAATCGCTATATCGGGGATTATATTCCACTAATTATATCAGGTTTATTTCTGTTACGACCTGTCATTTTTGGTTCCCTCAGCACACATGCATAGTTTGTCCCTATATAATCACTTATTGGTATTTGTTCTCTAGCTTTCTCTGGTATCTTCAGCCTCAGACTGTCTAATTCCATAAAGAGATTGGGTTCCAGTGATTGGGTTATAAGTTTGTTGAACTCTGAAAACAATTATGAGTTTATCCCTCTTTAAGCCACTTTACACAGTAAAAGAAGTTTCCAAAACCAGGGCACAGAAATCTGTTTAACCTATAAAGTACTGAAATGTAACGTTAATGTTTCTAATGGAAAATACCCAGTTCCAATTTTGATTTTCAGCAACATACATAATTCACCCACTTAATAAATATCTATCGAGTAACTTCTATGTATTGGGCATCATGCTAGGTCCTGAGGATGCTGCATAGAATAGGATAAAGTCCCTTCTCTTATGAAACACATACTCTGATTGGAAGAGAAAGACAATGAGCTAACAAAGAAGAAAATATATTCTATCTCAATATTGTTAAGTGTTCTAGAGTGAAGTCCACAGATTGATGTCAAATGGGCACTTGTTAGAAATGCAGAATCTCAGGCCCCACCCCTGACCCAGTGAATCAGACTCTGCATTTTAATAGGATCCCCAGGTGATTCCTGTGCACACTGAAGTTTGAGAAACACGGTTATGGAGAACAAGAAAGCAGGGTAAGAGGGAAAGGGAGCAGGAATGCAGACATGATTGTCTGTAGTTTGGTTGGAGACGCTTTTCTATTAAGAGAACGGCAAAAAGCTCATGGAAGTGAGGAAATGAGCCATGTGTATATCTGGGGGAAAGTATTCCAGGCAGAGAGAGAACGACCAGAGCAAAGGCCTTGAAGTAGAACAAGATGGAGGAATATCAGGAACAGTGAGACCAGAGCAGAGGGCAAGGGGATGCGTGGCTGAAGCAGTGGGAGACAACGTCTTTCGTATCTCTTGTCTTGCTTCCTTCTCCCCCACCTAAGAGTCTCATCTCCCCCTACCACTCTTTGCCTTCCCCCTACTCCCTCCACATGGCGGCCAGTGTTAGAATGCCCTCAACTCCCAGCCACTGGTGATGGCTGGTGGAGTTGGGGCCAGAGCTGGAGAAGAACTGAGGGAGACAGGAATTTTCTCAAAAGCAAGGGTTTTTTATTCCCTATGGCAAACTGACACAGAGCTGGGCATAAAGTAAAAATGTTAAATGCACAGATGTTGAATGAAAAGAATCAATTGTAAGACAGGTGGATTCAGAACTGCTTCTATTCAAAGAAAACTCTTTCTTCTTTAACATGGTTAAATTAAGAATTGTTTATAGGGGCTGGCCTGGTGGCACAGTGGTTAAGTTCACCCGCTCCGCCTCGGCAGCCCAGGGTTCACAGGTTCAGATTCCGGGCACAGACCTAAATACCACTCATCAAGCCACGTTGTGGTGGTGTCCCACATACAAAATAGAGGAAGATTGGCACAGATGTTAGCTCAGGGACGATCTTCCTCACCAAAAATAAAAATAAAAAGAATTGTTTGTATTCCTGACTTCTAGAAAGTTAATCTGAAATCAATACAAGATAAAAAAGGGAAATCTGTTTTATAATATGGTTTTGATGTGCAATTATTTCATGTACTACATTGTAATATAATTTATAATTTATCATAGTAAGTTTTTTCCACTGCACTCCTACTATTGTGCTAGCAGCTTTTACATATTTGTCTTTATCCTCAAAATAATTGCAAAGTACATGTGGTTAAACACAATTTTTCTAGGGTAAGGATCCCAAGGCTTGGATGGGAAATAGCTAGATTAAGGCCACACAGCTGGGAAGAAACAGAGCCAAGATTTCAGTCCAAGTGTGTCAGGCTCCAAAGCCTGTTTTGTTTTGGGTTTTTCTTTTTGCTGTACCTTGCACTATCTCTCTGTCCAAGAGCCTAATGGAAATTCTAGATATGGAGGCAGCAAGCCAGTAGTTAATGTTACTTAACTCGATCTTGGATGTATGGGGAGTAAAAGTAGGAAATGTTTGTGTCTTTTCTACTTAAGGAGTAGAAGAAATCAGTTTACTCTATTTGAATTTCTTAGGACCATAGAACTCTGAACTTAGAATAATCATTCCAATTATCATCTGATTGAATATTCTTCTTTTATATGTGTGGAAACTGAGGCCCAAAGGGCTTTTATAAAAATACTAAACCAAGATCCCTTATGGCTGCTTACTTAAATTATATAATATGATGAGGTGGTCCTGCCTGAGCTGTATAAATTGTTTCAGTTTACAGGACAAATAGGCATGCTGGAAAAAAACTTTTTTGCAATCATTGTTGCTTGGATACCTGAGTATATCACTTATCTATCTCTACATAAGAACACCACAAATGTAATGGCTTAAAATAAGAATTATTTACTTGCTCATGATTCTGTGGGTCTGCGGTTTGGGCTGTGATTAGCCGCATAGTTATTCTGAAGGTCGTATTAGGGGTCACTCATGTGCATGCAGTTATCTGACAACTCAACAGAAGCTCGATGGTCTAAAATGGACCAAAATGGACCCACCCAGATATCTGACAGCTGGCTGTTGGCTGGAGAACCTTGGTCCTCCACAAGGCCCCTCATCCATCGTCCAGTAGACTGGACTGGGCTTCATTATATAGCATCCTCAGGGCGGTGTTTCAAGAGAGTGAGAGTGGAAGCTACAAAACCTCTTGACTAGACTCTGAAATTCTTACGACATCACTTCTGCTACATTCTATTGGTCAAAGCAAGTTGTAAGGCCAGCCCAGATTCAAGGGGTGGAAAAATAGACTTTACCTCTTGAAAGGAGGAGCTGCAATGTCATTGCAAAGGGGGCATGCATATAGGGATGGGAGTCTTTATTGTGGTTATCTTTATACACAAACCACTACATTGGGGAAAAGGGGGGAAAAGCAGAGATGAAAGTGTTGGTCTGTATCCAGTATCTTATGTCAGTGGTTCTCAAACTTTACCATATATTGAAGTTACCCATTTCTTGTTAAAGCACAGATTGCTGGGCTTCAATCCCAGAGTTACTGATTCAGTAGATCTGGGGTGAGGCCTGGGCATCTGCGTCTCTGAAAAGTCCCCAGGTGATGCTGCTGCTGCTGCTCCTGGGGCTGCACTTTAAGAACTACTGCTATAAGCCTATGGTGAGCGGGGAAGGGATTCATCCCTACTCCTGCATGCAACGTGGAGTGGAACTTGAGTGAGAATCAGTGCTGTAGTTGCCAAAGGGAACTCCACGTTATTTCAGGACCACCACTCTTTTCCCCTCCACCCCCTCAAGGCCTTTGTGCTTGGAAGTTCACATAGATTGACATTAAGCCCAGGCAGTATTTGCCTAGCAGAGCAGCTCAGAGACCTGTGGGGAGGATAGCCATGCTTGTGCGAAGCTCCCCTAAAGACTCTCAGAAACAATTAGGTAGACAGGACTTTGCATGGGACTGAAGGCCTGCATGGCAGATGGAGGCAAAGAGCCAGCAAATCTGGTCGTAAATGTCAATGTGAATCCTTTCTTATCCACAAGCTGCTTGGTCTGGGAACATTCACATTCCACAATACCCGATTTAGCATTTTCGAAAGAAATTGCATATAGAACATACTTAATGTGAAGACTCCAAATCAGGATATTGGAGTTCTTCAAGGGTCCCAGGGTAATAACTATGAAATGAATGACCATTGTATATATAGACACATAGAAGTGCCAGTTAATAGAGGTTTCTAGTTGATTAAACTCTGGTAAAACCATCTCTTCCTGTAATTAATTTTGGAGAAAGCAAGTCTCCAGTGTAATTAGGAAATTGCTGCATTGGAGGTCAGGAAGCCTAAATTCCAATCTCAGTTGTACTTCCAACTAGATAAGGGATCAACAGACTATTTTTGTAAAGAGCCAATAGTAAATATTTTCAGCTTTGTGGTGGGTCATGCAATCAACTTTGTCATTTTATACTGAAAGCAGGCATACCGTAGACAATGTACATAAGTGGGCATGGCTGTGTTCCAGTAACACTTTACAGAAACCAGAAGGGGGAAGGTGGGTCAAATTTGGCCCTTAATGCCCTACCCATATCTTCTCAGCACTAGTCTTTCCTGTAAACCCTGAGGCAAGTACCTGTGTCTCAACCAGGCACTTTTTCTCTGGCCACAGGAGAAACTTACCCATTTGCAGAACAGGTTGAAAGTGCTGGGGAGGAAACATCCCTGGAACAACACTCAACCACTGATGGACAGGAGTTGATGGATAAATATGCCATCTTTTCCACTCCTTGAATAGGAGAACTCCACACCAGATGTCTCTAGCTGGTTGAACCACAGTTGCCCACAGTGAGAAGCTGTTTATTAGTATGCCTTGTGTAGACTTCCTTCCCATTCCTATTCATTTCCTTACTCTCCCACCACCACTTTCTGGTATCATCTACCAATTAAACCATTAAGTTTCTGGTATCATCTACCAATTAAACCAATTAAGTTGTACTCAACTCCTTGTCTTAGGGTCTACTTCCGGGTGAACCTAAATTGATACAACAGGCCTTAGAATTAGTGCCATGGTTATACCTTTTGCGTGAGTTGTGTTGTGATTCTCAGTTTGCAGATGAGAAAACCAAGGGTCAGAAAGGTTAAATAACTTGTCCAAAATTACAAAGCTAGTAAATGTCAGAGTGGATGTTCAAAGACAGGTCTCTGTGATTCCAAAGCTTATGCTATTATTCAGAGCATCATATCTCAAGCAGTGATTTATTTATCTTCGTTCGATTTGTGCCTGTGTGTGAGGAGGATTGACCCTGGGCTAACATCTGTTGCCAATCTTCCTCTTTTTGCTTGAGGAAGATTGTCGCTAAGCTAACATCTGTGTGCCAATCCTCCTCTATTTTATGTGGAATGCCACCACAGCGTGGCTTTACAAGCTCTGCTAGGTCCGCACCTGGGATCCGAACCTGTGAACCCCCGGCCACCAAAGCAGAGCATGCGAACTTAACCACTGCACCATTGGGCTGGCCCCTTCATTCGAATTTTTGAAGGCTATACTTAAATATCAAATACTCACACAGAAGGTTATTTATACATTTATTATTTCAACTTCACTTGCCTCTCTAGAGTTGAATAAAGCATTCCAAGGCTATTTCAATAAGACTTTAAATATCTAGGCAGTTTGATAAAAGCGTGAGGTTAATTGAAGCTTTAACTATAATCTTGGCATACTACTATTTATTTGTTTGATTTAAATTGCGAGAAAACGATTAATTTCTTGTGAAAGTGCTTTCGTTTATCTGCAAGGATCATGAGAGAAGGAAGCTGTCAATTAATTCTCACATTTTTGCTCCCCTTTTGGGTCTCCATTCTGCTCAGAAACACAAAGAGGGGTGCCGCCCATATCGTTTCCTGTTTCTGCTGTGTTTCCCACCGTTGATTTTGCTTCAGCTGAACTTTAGGATAAGGCACATTAGTTGCAGTGGGGCTGCGTCTTTCTCCGCCTCATTAACAGATAGATGATTACTGAAAACAGTTAGGACACGGCTATACCATTGTTGGTTTTATAGTTAAAAACTCTAAACCTTAAAAACTTCCTCAAAGTCTGATATGCTAGGAGTAAGATTTTGTACCAAAAAATGTGAAGTCCTCTACTCAATTATAGTAACAGGAAAGAAATTAATTTTAGACCATCCCAGCATAGTTCAAAGCCCTGAGCAACTGCAGAGTCCCTCCAACTCTTGGCAGCAATAAATTAATTAATTAATAAACTATTTGTATGCATTAGTGAGGTGAGGATGTTTGAAATATAATGAGCTGTGTCACACTATACAAGGGGAAGTGACAACAGTAAATCCTGACTGGGGAGGCCCCAGAATTGTTCATATTGATCAGAAGGAAGTCTTTCTATGTAGGCAGCGGGAGTTGCTGGTCCCAGGCCAGGTTCTTCAACAATGTTCCCTGATTAACAAGGAGGATACAACAGTGGTGTCATTGTTAATATCCAAGACAGTGATCGACTGTGAAAACTAGAGTATTTAGATGTTAATTATCCATTTTGTGATGATGAAGTTCCCTTTGTTCTTCCTTTCTTAACCTTTTGGCAGTTTTATTGCTTGGTTACCATCTCCGTTAGGGCCAGCTTTGGGGTCTGAACTGGAATAGGAAGAGAAGCGCTAATCCATCATTTCTAATGCTTGTTGGAAGCATTCCTGGAAGTTTCAGGGTGTGTGTGTGTGTGTGTGTGTGTGTGTGTAGGGAGAGGAGGAGGCGGGGAATATCATCAATGGTTGAATAAAGTACTCTGATTATTGGAGATTTTTCAATTACCCATATCCTTCATTTTAACAGAAATAAAGGGTTCATTACAGTAAAATTACCTTAGCCTCCTTAGATTATTTAACTCCTTCCCAAAAAAGACTTTTGCTGGAAATCACTAAAGAGTATACCATAATGTTGAATTTCTTCTTCAGCTATTATCACGGGGAAATTAGAACTATTTAAACATATTCAGGAGAATAGGTACCCCACAGCCCACAAAAGTGAGACTTCTCCATGTATTCCTATTATTTCCTAACATTTCACTAAATCATTTTGAAATCAAGTATAACTTTACCTTCAAAGAAAGAAGATTCCAAAAGGTAGTTGTAGCAGTTTGCACTTCAATTATCGATTGTAGGATTGTGATCTGAAAGGTCTTTGAGAGGTCATTCATTCCTCTCCACTATCTTCAGGAAAGGTTCTCTCTCCTTTAGAAGCAATCTTAGGAAGGTTAACTGCCTACTCTCCTCTTAAAAAATCAAGAGTAGGTGGAGTTCCACCACTGCCGTTATACTCAAGACAGCCTAACCCAAGTTCTAGTTACTGTCTAAGTTATTTGTTGAGTAGGAAAAGAACATTTCTGCTCACTGTGCATTTAGACATTCTTTGAAATCTGTTACTTAATCTCCCTTCAGACTTTCCTTTTCTAGTTTAAATTAGGTGAGTCCCATGCCCTGTCAACAAAAAAACTCTCCCGCAAATGTTTAAATATCTCTGGGGCCCCTCTTCTACTCTCTCAAGTGTGTTTTTCATATTGTTTTTCTGTTGTGGGCTTCAGAATTGAACCCCGTTCCATAATTACTGGTCTGCTCACAACTCAGTCACATCACAAAGTCAGCCTGCCCTTTTCGTACATTTATATGATGACATCATTCTGCCTGCTGTAATGTTCTACTAGCTTGTATTAAATTTGACAACTATTCGAGTACCTGGTATTTTTCTGCCACATTTTAGCTTAGCCAGTCATGTCCTTCTATATTGGAACATCAAAGTAGATTTCCCTTGCAACATAAAGTATCTTTAAGTTGACTCACAGGATTTTATCAGCAGCATATGCACATGCTCGTGTATCCTCATTCTAGAACTATTCTACCTCAACCACACATTCTCCTCCAGGTACTGACAAATGTCTCCCCTCTCATTCACAGCCTCTCTCCTAGAAAGAGTCATCTACAGTCTTGTCTCTATTTCTTCTCCCCACTGCAGCCTGGCTGTGTCCTTCCACCAATCCATTGAGAGTGCCCAAAGGCCAGAAATGACGTCTATGTTAAAACACCATTTCAATTCTCATCTTACTTAAACTGTTAGCAGCGTGTAATGCAGTTGACTGCTCCTGTTTTGAAACATTTCTTCTATCCCTTCACACTCATAACACGGATCTCTATTTTCCCTCTTAGCTCCCTGGCTATTTTTTCTCACCTTCCTGGCTGGCTCAACCTTTTTTATCTGGCTATTAAATATTTAAAGTAATTCAGGCCTGCTTTTTTCACATTCTTTAATCTCTTGGGTAATCTCGTTTATTTACATGGTTTCAAGCACTAATTATATATGGAAGTTTCCCACATTCTTACTTTAAATCCACACCTCTCTTTTAAATTCTAGATCTGTAAATTAATTCAGAAATATAGTAGTAAAAAAAACCCAGATAAATATTCTTGTCCTCATGGAGTTAATGTTTTTGTGGGGATAGACAAAAAAGAAAATAAATAAATACAGTATGTTTGCGTGTTATGAGGTGATAACTGCAATGGAAACTAAAACAGGGAAGAATGTAAGGAGTATGGGTATGGAGTACAAGAGTGGGGCTTATAGAGACAACTTCACTGAAAAGGTGAAATTTATGTGAAGACCTGAATGTGGTCAAAGTATAAGCCAAGTAGATATCTGGGGGAAGAACATTCTAGGCTGCAGCATACCAGGAATGGCATTCTAACAAATGTCGTGAGATGGGAGCATGACTAGTATTGGAAGAATAAGCAGTGTGGCTGGAGCACACAGTAAGTGAAGGGGAGAGCAGTTAAGAGACGACGTTAGACCAGGGAGAGCTTTAAAGGCCATCAAAATGGCTGTGAGTTTTACTTGTGTAAGATAAAGACCCAATGGAGGTTTTGAGCCCAGCAATGAGATGCTCTGACACCTGTTAAGAGTAAACTGTAGGGAGAAAAGTACGGTGGAAGCAAGAGAGGGCCAGTTAGGAGACTACTGCAATAATTTAGGTTAGAAATGATGATAGTTTTATATAGAGTGTGGCAGGGGAAGTGACAAGAGGTGAACAGATTCTGAATATGTCTTGAAGCTAGAGCCAACAGGAATTGTTGACAGATTTGATACAGGGAGTGAGAGAATGCAATGAGGTTTTTGGCCTGAGCAAATTGTAAGAATGGTGTTGCCATTTACTGAGTTAGGGAAGATAGTAGGAGGTACATCATGGTAGGAGGCCATATAAAAATGCCTGCTTTGTACAAATTAAGTTACATATGCCTACTAGTTATCCAAATGGAGATGTAGAAATGGTGGAGGGATATATGACCTGGAGATTAGGAGTGAGATCCAATCCGGAGATGTAAATACACAATTTTTAGTATATTAACTAAACCATGAAATTGTGCTAATCAAAGCCAAGGGGTAAATATAGTAGAAAAGAGAAGATATGCAAAGATTGAGCCCTGGAGGACCCTAGTGATAAGAGGTAGGGGATATAGTAATAAGTAGTCAGTGAAATAGGAGGAAAACCAGGACAGAAACCTAGAAGCCAAGAGAAGGAAGTGATTTAAGGAGAAGGAATTGGTAAAAACCATGTCAAATGCTGCCTATAAGTCTAGTAAGGTAAAGCCCAAGAACCAACCTTGGATTTAGCAAACTTGGCTAGAGTGGTAGGGGAATGAATTGCTGACTGGAGTGAATTCAAGAGAATCCTGATATCCAACAACTCACTCAACATCTGCACTTAGATTTCTCTCAGACTCCTCAAATCCACCGTGACCAAAACTGAACCAGTGAATTTACTCTGCCCTCTTCTCCTCTTGGATGCCCTATCTCAGGAAATGGCAATGCTATCCGCTCAAGGCAGTGCCAGCAAGTGATCCTGGATGGACACCTCTTTCTCCTTCACTTTCCTCATCCAATCAACCACCAAGTCCTGCTCATTTTATTACTTAACTATCTTTCAAATTGTCTTACCCATCTCCATCCCTTCTGCCACCATCATATTTTACCTGGGTGCTTGCCTCCTAACTGATTTCATTTACCTCTCTCTAATCCACTCCGTGTATAAACATATTTCACAAAGAATAGTAATGCAAAAAGTAAATCTCATTCTATTATAATCTTTGAATGGTGTCCCAGTGCTTTTAGAATAAATCTCCAAATCATTAACACGGCCCACAAGGTCTTACGTGATGGTTCCCATGCCTACACTTCTTGTTCCACTGTCCCCCTTTTTCTTCAAAGCCCAGCCCCCTTCTACCTTTCTTGAGTTCTTTTAGTATGTCTGCTAAAAAAAGAGAGACAAAGAGAGAAAGAAAAGAGCTCAGGTTTTTCATACCTACTACTCACTTCCCTGGATGATCTCTTCCATTACTCATCCTTTAGATGTCAGCTGCACCTTTTCTTCTATAGGACTCTTTCCTTGAGCCTCGTGTTATACAATCTCAAAGCACACTTTTTACCTTTTGTATCTTTATCATTGTTTTGATTACTAAGTTATTTATGTAATTATTTAATTTTCATTTCCTAATAGACTGTGAGTTCCAAGAGGATCCTATTTTACCTCTGTTTGTCAATGTATGTCCTTTTGTGTATGCAGCTTTTGTTCGATGACTAGCATGGAGTAAGTAAGTGTTCAACTAATATATTTTGACCAAATGAACAGTGTGTTTATTTTTATGTTGGATCAAATAGGTAAACCTCCTGTGTAGTTAAAATACCAGACAGATTAAGTGATTATATGCTTGTCCAGCTGTGTAGTGGCAGAATCTGGACTCAGACCTGAATCTCCTGAGTTTGATCTCAGTGCTCTTCAGTATTCTTCTCTATCTCAACTTCTTTTTCTGCTTAGGCACAGCTAACAGATAGATTTATCCTCACACTCTCAGTGGTAAATCCTAATGTTTTTAAGACTGCAGTATTGATCAAATAGGGATATACTGTGGCTTTGACGCAAATCTTGCAGACTAATTCTAAGCCCCATCTCATCCCTTAGCTCTTATTCTTGACTATTGTCTTGGTATCCAACTTCAGAACCTCTACTTTACAGTCTAACATGCTATGTTCCTCTTAAAATTTATATAATTTATTCCTTCTCTCATCTTCAGTATTTTTTAAAAAATACATTTTAATCTCATTTTCCAACGTACCTGCCAATGCATGATGCGTTCATTAAACAGACATTCAATCTAGCAATTCTAATATTTATGCAAAATTGCTAATAGCACTGACTACACCAGTGCCTAAATTGTAATATATACCTACAATAAAAAAATCAGAATTACAGTACCTTCAATTGTTGCTTCTGAAATAATTATCACAACTTCAAAAAAGAATCATTATTCTCCAACATTAAAAAGCAGGAACTGAATAACTTGCCATTAGAAAAATAGGAGACTGTACTGAAATAACATAAATTAGTCCATCTCCAATGTCACTTCAGCTTACAGGATTATTCTTTATTCTTGAAGAAATTTATAAATAAAAGATATAAATAAATTTCCTATAATGTTTACTATGGATTATAAGTGGAGGAAGTAATTTTCCTTCTCATGTTGAAGTGAGTGAGAAAAGTTTCCTTGATTATTGGTATATTTCTTTAATCCTATGGGTTGGCAATAGCATTTTTTTTTTTTTTTTTGAGGAAGACTAGCCCTGAGCTAACATCTGCCAATCCTCCTCTTTTTGCTGAGGAAGACTGGCCCTGAGCTAACATCCATGCCCATCTTCCTCTACTTTATATGTGGGACGCCTACCACAGCATGGCGTGCCAAGCGGTGCCATGTCTGCACCTGGGATTCGAACTGGCAAACCCTGGGCCGCCAAAGCAGAACGTGCGCACTTAACCGCTGGGCCACCAGGCTGGCACCGGTGATAGCATTTTTGCTTACTGAATCCAGTAAGAAGAAAAGACAAGCCTTATTGTTTTTCTTACTGATTGTTATTTGTTCAAGGTAAAATGTATCCTTTTCTTTTGAACCTGCACTCTGTGTTTAACAAATAAAGACATAACTCAGAATTGAATCGTGCACTTTGATTTGAGATTTTTTTCCAAGGTCGGGACCCAGTTTCGCAAGAGATTTTATGTTTTCCAATACGGCTGCCATCCACTCCCACCAGCTGAAAGACAAACTTGTCTAATAAAGCTTTCAGATTCAGTTTGCTGTCTGCATACAGTCTGAGCATCTCTGGAGGTCACTCCCAGCGTGTGCGGCAACCCCAGCAGGGAGAAGTAATGAGAAGCTTCTGGTTAAAAAGCTGACACGATCACTTCCAACCTCCTTGAATGCGAACATAATAAGCAAGTTTACAGATGCAAATCTCTATGATGCTGGGGATTTCCATCTTGATCTCTGACTCCAAGGAACATTTGACTGCATGGATTTGTATCTCTTATCTGGGTAAATAAATGCTTCATATTGAGCATATTGAGGAAAATGTGCTTTACAACAAAGGTCTGATGTAAATCGGGCAAAACAACATTGTCACTTCATGTTTAACTCTGTCAGAGGGTCTTTGAGGTCTCACAGTCTGCTTCTTTTCCAGGAATACTGAGGCATATCATAACTTTTTTCAAAAATAATACCTGCTTTCATTTCAATTATTTCTCCTGGCTTTTGCATTGACCTGAACATACCTAATATTTATCGTCGAGCTAACATGCATTAACGCCTTGCTCTGTACCAAGCATTTTGCTAAATATTCTTTGTGGATTGTTCTGTTTGATCCTACACCACCCTTATGAGATAGGTACCACATCATTTTCTTTTTTTACTAGAGAATGAAAGTAAGGCTTAGAGAGAGCTGTTATCCCAAAGACAACCAGCTACTAAGTTAAGCTACCAAACATGGCCCTAAACCCGTATCTCCCTATAGTTCATGCCTGTCTTTTAATCTTTATGTTAAACATAACTTGATCTTGATTATGCAGACGATGCAATGGACTCCATAGACGAGAGAATCAATTCTACCCCACTGTTCATACTTTTGTAATATATTTTCCAGATGAAATTCAACAGCAATGCTTATTCTTCCCCCTTCTTTCTTCTCTTGCATGATGTCCAAATTTTATATGAAGACTTAGGTCTTAGGGGCCAGCCTGGTGGCGCAGTGGTTAAGTTCCCATGTTTTGCTTCGGCGGCCCAGGGTTTGCCGGTTCGGATCCCAGGCGCAGACATGGCTCCACTTGGCAAGCCACGCAGTGGCAGGCGTCCCACGTATAAAGTAGAGGAAGATGGGCACGGATGTTAGCTCAGGGCCAGTCTTCCTCAGCAAAAAGAGGAGGATTGGCAGCAGATGTTAGCTCAGGGCTAATCTTCCTCAAAAAAAAAAAGACTTAGGTCTTAAATAGTAGCACCCTTGATGCTTAGTACTAACCCCTTGTAGCTACAGAAGTGACTTCATTAAGAAGAAGTATATAATAGTTTCTTTTCTTTCTTTCTGTCTCTCTTTTTTTCTCCCCTGGAAGACAGGGCCATGGGGACCAGAAAGAAGGCATCGAGATGATAGGCCTGATTCTGCCACAGTGTTACTAGTTAGCTTGGTTTGTTCTCCCAGTTCTGTATCTGTCAATCCAAGGCCAAACAGCCGTTACAGCAGCAGAAGTATAAGAGTAGATCTGGGAAAGACCACAAGGCACTACAGTCCAGTGCCCTGCTGCAATTCAAAAGCAATCACAGAAATTTATCTAAACAGCGCTTCATTTAATCTCTTCTTAAAGAACACCACAACCTCCTCGGTAAACTCTTTTCTGTGTTCAGGCCTGACTTTCCAAAAATATTACCTAGTGTTTTCTTGGTGCAGTAGCTGTGGTGAATAAGTGGACCCCATCACTTACTTTGGCATGAAATAATTGAAATGAATATTGCCTTGGACTTCATCCAAACAAGCACACAAACCACAAACCTACAGTTCATCACCTCTCCTGGAGAGCCTCCCCTTCTGCCCTCAAAGTCATAGATGCCCCTCCAACATGTCCCCATACTTCCCTTCGCCTCCCATCTCCGATTTCAACCAGTCCACTGCCCTCTTCCTTTTTACACTTCACCTGATAGGTTTCTTCTTAAGCTTTCACTCGAAAGGGGTTACATGCTTAAGAAATACTAAAAGCCACTGGAGTCGATGATATTGAAATTTCTGTGAAAATAAAAGGGAGTAAAGTTAACAGCCTTGTTAGAACTCATCAAAATAGATATTGCTGACCTCTCTACTAGCCGATGTCCCACTTCAGCATGCCCCTAGACTGGTATATATTTTTTACAACTGGATAAATCTGAGGCATTATAATAAAAGCCAGTGTGAGAAAGGCAGTGGGTACAAGTGGATTGAAATGAAATAGTGGGTAGACCTGAGTGGGCAGGAAAGATGAGGACAATAATAAGCCATATTAAGAGATGCACACTCAAGGAATAAATTGGCAGTGGCAGAGTAACTAAATGAATGATAAGGTTGGTCAGACTGCCAGAAGAATATCAACTAAAACAAGTTATGACTACAGTGAGCAAATCTTGAAATGGGGAAAATGAAACTTTGAAATCTGATCATAAATAATAAAATTCTTTACAAGTGTACCTTATCTACTTTGATGTTAAAAATATCCCTCAAGAATGAAGATTATGGGGTCTGCCCTGTGGCGTAGCAGTTATGTTCACATGCTCTGCTTTGGCTGCCCGGGGTTCGCTGGTTCGGATCCCGGGTGCAGACATGGTACCACTTGGCATGTCATGCTGTGGCAGGCGTCCCACATATAGAGTAGAGGAAGATGGGCACGGATGTTAGCTCTGGGCCAGTCTTCCTCACCAAAAAAAGAGGAGGATTGGCAGCAGATGTTAGCTCAGGCCTAATCTGCCTCAAAAAAAAAAAAAAAAAAAAAGAATGAAGATCATCCTTTTGCTATAAATGGGGAAACTGAAAAAGAGGGGATTCAAGACAGAAGCTTTTATCTTCCTATTTCTAGTCTGGTGTTCATCTATCTACACTAGTGAGAATGGGAATTGATTCACCAAATCGTAGTGCACTGCAATTAGGGGACGTCTTTTGAAGCTTGGAAGACGTAATTTGGGGCAAATAAAAAAAATCCTTATTTTATAAGTAAGTATAGTATAAGTAAGTATGAAAACTCCTTATTTTATAAGTAAGTATAGAATGCATTACTTCAGTAAGAGGTTTAGGTTAATGATGTAAATCGCTTCAAGAAGGTTTTAGATCAGGATTTGGGAAATTTTTTCTGTAAAGAGCCAAATAGTAAATATTTTTGGCTTTGCACATTGGAACGTCAACTCTTCTATTGAGGTGAAAAAGCATCCATAGATGGCACACAAATGAATGAGAGTGATTCTGTTCCAATAGGACTTTATTTACACAAATGGGTGGTGGGTCGGATTTGGCCTGAGAAATATAATTTACTGACCCTTCTTTTAGATAAATACTTGCTGATAGATTCATAGGAGATAATAAAGGGAATATCGATTGTTAAATGTCTCTCTTATCTTTGTAAGGCTTCCTCCGAGAAGAAAAAGATCTCTTACCAACAGCGTTTTTAATGCTTACTCAGGAATAAGAATACCATTTGCCCAGCACAGGATGGAAATTTGTAAAGCCCTCATAGTAAAAATGAAGAGGTGGTGTGAAATACTTGGTACAACTATTAAGAATGTTCCACTTTCATCTGAGAAACATTTAGTAGTCCTTATATAAATAGAATTAAGCCTAAAACATTGTGTCCTCATTTTGAAGAACATTTTCGTGTCTCAGCAGCAAAAATACAAAAAAAGGGGGGGGTACCTAGACTTCAGATTTTTTAATTCTTAGTAACACAAGTCTCATATATTTACTTATTGAGGTACCCCTTAGGTGTACCTAAGTGGAGGTAGTCATTTCTGTGTCATCTGGAATCTAATTGCTGCTCACAGTTCTAGGGGTTACAATGTTATACATCACATCTGAGCTTACTTGGAAACTTGAAATCATTAGCACACTTCTCCGAAGGTGGAATGGTCTCCCAAAGCAGCATCATAGATCAGCAGAAAGGGGCTGTGATAATGCCACTTCAACTGACTAACACTTAAATAATGAACTAGCCGGAAAGAGATAAAGTATGTGGTTAGAGCCAGCGGGAGATGTCACTATCAGGGAGAGGAGTAGCCATTTCCCAATACACGCTTAGTTATTGGTGAAGTTCTTTCTCCAACTGTGGGTTCTAATTTTATATACTAAAAAAGAGCATTTTTCAAGAGAATTAGAAGACAAGCCACAGACTAGAAGAAAGTATTTGCAAAAGACATATCTGATAAAGGACTGTTATAGAAAATGTACAAAGAACTCTTAAAACTCAACCATAAGAAAACAAATGACCTGATTAAAAATGGGCAAAAGATCTTAACAGACCCCTCACCAAGGAAGATATACAGATGGTAAATAAACATATGAGAAGACGTGCCACATCATATGTCATCAGGGAAATCAAAACGACAATGAGATTACCACCACACACCTATTAGAATGCCCCAAATCTGGAACACTGACACCACCAAATGCTGGGGAGAATGTGGAGTAATAGTAACTCTCATTCATTACTGGTGGGAATGCAAAATGGCACAGCTATTTTGGAAAACAGTTTGGTGATTTTTCGCAAAACAAAACATACTCTTACCATACAATCCAGCAATCGCATTCCTTGATATTTACCCCGAAGAGCTGAAAACTTTTGTCCACACGAAAACCTGCACACGGATGTTTATAGCAGCTTTACTCATAATTGCCAAAACCAGGAAGGATCTAAGATGTCCTATAGTAAGTTAATGGATAAATAAACTGTGTTACAACCAGACAATAGAATATTCTTTCGCACTAAAAAGAAATGAGCTATCAAGCCATGAAGAGACATGGAGGAAACTTAAATGCATATTACTAAGTGAAAGAAGCCAATCTGAAAAGGCTGCATATTGTATAATTCCAACTATATGATATTCGAGAAAAGGCAAAACTATGGAGGCAGTGAAAAGATCAGTGGTTGCCGGGGTGCAGGGGACAGGGAGAGGAGAGATGAATAAGGAGAGCACAGAGGCTTTTCAGGACAGTGAAAATACTCTGTATGGTACTGTAATGATGGATACACGTCATTGTACATTTGTCCAAACCCATAGAATGTGTAACACCAAGAGTGAATTCTAAGGTATGCTATGGACTTTGGGTGATAATGATGTGTCAGTAATAATAGGGAAGGCCATGTGTGTGGGGGGCAGGCATTATATGGGAAATCTCTCCCTCTCAATTTTGTTGTAACCCTAACACTACTCTAAAAAGAGAATTTGGTATGTGTTACTGTCATTAATTTGTCAATACACTAATTCAACATATTATTTATTGAGACATTATGTGCCCTGTTATACGTTAGATGCTAGCAATACAATATTGAGCAAGATAAACACAATTCCTGGACTCTTAGAAAGTAAGACAATTAAATAACTATCTGTGACAGATAATAGGATATAGAATGCTATGGAAGAACCATAACCCTGTTTGGAATGGTGTAGTTGGCAGATGTCAGGGAAAGCTTTCTGGAAAAAGGGAACTTTGAAGATGAGACTTGAAGGATATGTAGATGTACCCAGGCAAACAGGTAGGGTGCAGGGAGAGTGTTCCAGGCAGGAGAAGTGGCATAAGTAAAGGCTGGCGGTAAGAAGGAGCCTGGCACTTCTAAAACAATGCCAGAATGGATGAAGCATTGAGTTGGGTAGGGAGCAGGGAAGAAGGGATGTGTCAGGCAGGAGATTCTGGATGAAGCTGAAAATGCAGGCATGCTCTCAAATTGCTTTTTAAAGGCATATCAGAGAAATCAATCACATTTTATTTGAAGGGCAATTGAAAGCCACTGGGGCATTTTAAAGAGGCTAGTGACATGATCGTATTTGGGTTTTAGAGAGATTGCTCTGGCAAAAGAATAGAGAATGGATTAGATAAGAGTAAAACTGGAGGCTGTTCAAGGGGTCTAGGTGAGAGTTGATGATTTGAACTAGGGAAATGAGAAAGGGAATGAAGACAAAGTGGACAGATTAAAGAGATGCTGGCATGTAGAAACAACAGGACCTGGTAACTGATTGGACATGGGAGAAATATGGAGGACTCAAATAGAATACCCAAACTGTAGCTTGACAAACTAGGTAGATGGTGGTGGAAATTACCACACTATGGGCTATTTGAGGGTTCCAGGTGATAATGAGTTCAATTTTGGACATATCAGATTTGAGATGCTTGCATGATCACTGAGTAGACTAGCCATAAGAATCGGGAGAGAGGTTTAGGCTAAAAATATGGATTCTAGAGTTAATGGCATATACAATAAAACATAACTGAAGTCTCAAGAAGGGTGATCACCTAGGGTGTGTGTGTAGAATGAGAAGAAGACTCAGGACAGACCCCAAGAAATCCTAAGGAATGCCTATGGCTGACATCCAGAGTAAAATAAGCCAGCAAAGGAGACTGAGGAGTGGCTAAAATCAGAAATAGAAAACTAGGGGGGAATAATGCCAGACTTTCAAGAAGTTTCTCTTTAAATGGCTGGAGAAAGAATTGAGGAGATAATATTTATGCATGACTGTTTTGCCAGACAGGTGCTATGAAAGTATGTGGGAGCAAAGGAATGAATAACTAGAAAATATAATCGGTAATGGCTACGGGACTGGCAGAAGTGATAGACCATGGAATCTAATCTGGAGAGGTGAAAAGTAAAGAGGAGAAAGTCAGGAGCATGGTTATCTCTAGGAAGATGGAGCAGATTGTGGTGTGGGTGACACAAGGGTGGATTCCAAGGTATTGGCAATATTCTATTTCTTGATCATGGTGATAGTTACATGGGGTGTGGCTTTATAATTATTCTGTAAATTCTGTGTTTATTTTGTGTGTCATCATCTATAGGGAAGAAAATCTCACTGTGAAAGAAAAAAACAATGCTTCTAAAACATTATCATCGCAAATGGAGCAGCTCCCTCTGGTGCCTGGAGTCACATGGCTTTGACTCGCCTCTGGCTGTAGCTGCAGTGGCCAGTCCCACACCAGCTCAGACTTAGCTTTCGATGACAGCTTTACATTTAGCTGACAGTCAAGGGCATGACTCCCATTTTCCCGCTTTCTGCCCAAGGGATTTCTCTGACACGCTAGGCGCCCACAGATCCCGTAAGCTAACCCAGCCTAGAGTTGTGATGGGTGAGCAACTTCCAACCAATGGGGGGTGGGAGCCTGTGGATACATTTTTAGCCTGTATTCAAGAAGACAGTTTGGGAAGGCTTTCTTAATGCTTCTTGGGAAGATGGAAAGGTTCTGACAGAATCGAGCCTGCATGGCCCATAGTAGTGACCTCAGTAATACACATTACATTGACATTTCCTCTTTCTCTGTCTCACTCTCCTGGTCCTTCATTCCTGCTTCCCGGGAATCCGCTCCCAAATAAACTACCTAGACCCGAGTTCTTGTTCATGCTCTGTTTTCAGGGGATCCAAAGACAATAATAAGGAAAATGAAAGGGACTAACAGAGGAGAAGAACATAGGAAATGAAGAAATTTCCTCTAAATGCCAGGCAGTCCATATAACTGCCTACTTAACGGTTCCACTTAGATGTCTCAAAAATAACCTCATGATCTTCTCCTGTAATCAAATTCATGATCTTCCCATTTAATAGCCCTCCACTCCAGGTTTTGTAGCATCACTCATCCAGTGACAAAACCTTGGAAGTCATTCTTGACACCTTCTCACTTCACTCCTCCTGGACATCTATCACCAAGTCCAGTTAATTCTTCCTCCGATATATTTCTTGGATCACCTTTCTTCTCTGGATTTATCCTGCACTACCCTCCCCAGTCTTTCACCATCTCTTTCTTGGACTGTTACAATAGCCTTATGTTAGGATGACCATAGTACTGGTTTGCCCTGGGGAGACATGGTCAATGTCCATTGCCTCAGTGTAAATAGTGCCCCCTTTCACTCTTAACACTATCCAGGGTTTTGTCATAAATAATATGGTCATACCAACCTAAACTAAACTCCCCCCTTCATTCCTTCTCCCCTACACAGGGTAGCCATGTGATCCTTTCAAAATATAAATTTGATGGCAGAACTCTCTTTAAAACACTTCAGTGGCTTCCAATTGTTCTCCGAATCAAAATAAAAATATTTACTAGCTTATATGACCTTGTGTAGTGTGACCCTTCCCATTTCATCACTCTTATGCCAGACACCATGTACTACTTGCTCTCCTATCTCCACATTGACTTGCTTTCTGTTTGTTTTGTTTTGTCTTTTTAAGTGCCTGCTTTTTCCTACTATAAGCCATTTCACGTACCGGCCCCTCTGCTTAGGACGTTCTCCCCAGACTTTTCCCATCTGATACCTACTTACTTTTCAGGTCTCAGCTCAAATGTTGTGCTCAGAGAAGATTCTCCTAACCTTCCAGACTAGGTTAGACCCTTCATTATTAGTGTAAAAAGCATCATTCAGACTTCTCTTCTAGAGCACATATCAAATCTTCCATTTATTTCTGAAATGATTCCAATTTATATTGGTCCTTTCACTTGACTGTGAGCTTCTTCAAGACAGACTCTGATCTTTTTCACTTATCATCAAATCCACATTGCTTGAATGAATGAGGACTTCAGAAATGAAAACCAGGTTTCTATTTCCAGTATCAGTTCTGAGGTTACATACGATAACTGCAAACAGGACTAGGTACAGAGAAGGAACCCTTAAGCCAGGGGCCAGAGTCTTCCAGAAACAAGAGTGAGTGTCAAAGGGGAGTTGAAAAGAGAAGTGTGAAATAAATGATGATGATAAGAGAGGAGGTATGTGAAGAAATGGAAATAAAGAAGGAATGAACCGCTTTTTTGTTCCAGGCACAGAGCTAGCTGGAGGAGCTAAGAAAACTTAAGGCCTTAAGACTTAAGGTCTTGCCCAAGTCTTCATAGTGAGCTAATGGCTAATTTTTAATAGACCCTGGCCCGACTTGGACTCATCTCACTCTGCTACTCTTTACCTGATTCTATTTTTCTGTATTTCCTGTACCATTCTCTAAAATAATTTTAAAGATTTGTTTCCTATCTCTTTTCTCCATCAGAATGTAAACTCTGTGAGGCCACTGGCTGTGTCATGATTACCACTGTATCCTCAGTGTCTAGAATGGTACCCAGGACTTAGTGGCCTCACAGAAAATGTGTTGTCAGACGATCCTCAGTTCAGTGATGTTTGCATTCATCCCATATGGAATTTGGATTATTTTGCCACTTTTAGGTTCTATGACCTGCTTTATCCCGCATCTTTGCTGAATATCTGCCTACCTATTTTTCTCAGCTGTCTTCTCACACTTCTCCCCTAACTTCCTCTCCCTTACAAATTCTACTCAGAACAAGACTGAGTATAAGACAAGCCACTTTTCATTGATTCGGATGTTAGTCATTTGAGTGACAACTCCATGCGGAAAACTTTGAACCTCCTGCTGACTCATTGTTTGCTTTTAAAAAAAAATGCTCATCTTCTTCCTGAATCCACTGGGTAAATTTATGCTCACAAAATAGCCAAAGCTCTAGAACAAAAACTGTATGAATATCAGAAATATGGGTCTTACCTTGATTTCTAGACTCACAAGTATCATTGCAATTTTTAAAAGGGGAAGAGGGAAGATTTTGAAGTTTTTTTATCATTCCACCCAATTTTTAACGAATTTATTTTGTAGTTTAAATGTAAGAACCAGGAAATGCCTTTCCAGTGTATTATCCTCCTCAGTATTTCTACCTGTAAGGGAAGAGCAAAGATATTGTTTGAGAATAAAAAACATTGCAGTGGTAGGAAAATTCAGTTTAACGTGCTTCTTCAGAACTTGTCACACAACCCCTGTCTCCAGCCCTGCTTGCTGAAGAGTCGTTATTGCCTTGAAACAAATTGGTCACTTCCATTTCTTTTCACCTGTAAGTCTTTTTGGTTCTGTGTATTTCATTCAAACATGTCTCTTGTCTCCTTTGATTTTTGTTCTCAGTCCTTCATTTTTTACTTCCTCGGTCATCCTGTATGACATAAAGGATCTGCCACCTCAGATCCTTTAATATATTTGTCTTACCAGTGTTTATTTTCCTGTCACATGTACTCTTTAGAAATCCATTGATTTTCTAAATTTTTATACTATCTTCCTTACTTTGTGTTTTAATTGTTTCTTGAGATTAGGTTATGAATATATTAGATCAGTTCATTCCATTTTCTATGCACTTTTTATCTAACGTTCTTGGTATAATATAAATATTGTTTTTGAAATTGAATCATAACTTGAATACTAAGACATAATTTGTGGGGCCGACCCAGTGGCACAGCGGTTAAGTATGCATGTTCCGCTTCGGCGGCCTGGGGTTCAGATCCCGGGTACGGACATGGCATCGCTTGGCACGCCATGCTGTGGTAGGCATCCCATGTATAAAGTAGAGGAAGATGGGCTTGGATGTTAGCTCAGGGCCAGTCTTCCTCAGCAAAAAGACAAGGATTGGTAGTGGTTAGCTCAGGGCTAATCTTCCTCAAAAAAAAAAAAAGACAATTTGTATTAATCCACTAGGCCAGATTTCAGTAATTATTATGCCCCTTGCTGTGGTTCTATAACCTTACCCTCAGTGCATTTGATAGTGTTAACTGAGGACCACCTATCCCCCTTCAATTTAAATTCTCTATAGTCTTAGTTTTTGAGGTTGTGTATTCCCTTGTTTTATTTAGTTTTGTTTTCAGTGACCTCTCTGGTCACTTACTGCCATTCCCACTTAGTTGACATTTTTTCCTCTGTCAGCCCCTTAAATGTTGATATTGCTCAGGCCTTAACCCATGCCAAGTCTGCATCCCTTTATGCCTGGCGCCCACTCTGATTGATCACAGCCCATGCTGTACTTATGGTCAAATTTCTCTTGTATTTTTAAAATCGTGGTTAAAAACACATAACATAAAATTTACCATCTTAACTCAAATAATTTTAATACCAGTTCAGTATTAGAGAATCTAAGGTAAAGACTATCGAAATTATGCCAACGATTATCTCTAGCTCAGACTTTTCTCCTAATCCAGGCTCATATTTTCACCTGCTGACCAGCTACCACCTAGATGTTCCACAGATATTTCAAACTCAGAATACCCGAATTTGATATTATCATTATCTTCTGAAAATCTGCTCCTCTTACTATATTCTCTATTTTGGTGGATGGCACTACTATTCGCCAAGTTAGAAATCAAAGAGTCATTCTGGCCCTTTCTTTATTTCTTACTATTAAGAAATCAATCACCAATCCTATTGATCCTGTAAGCCAAATAATCCTGAACTTTCTAATTCAGCCCCATCATTTTGTTTTTGTTATTTCCGGTATCACCTGGAAAACCCATCACTGGCCTCCTCATCTCTCTCAACCCATCTTGCACACTGGAAGTTCATTGACAATAAACTTTTTAACATGCCAATCATATTATACTAGTCAAGGTTGTGTAATAATCTTTCTTCTCCAGGATAAAAGCTAAATTCCTCAGCTTGGTACACAAGGTTTTTCACAGTTTGGTGCCTGCTAGGATGTTTGGGTTATTTCCTGTATCTCTCATCACTCTCTTGATAATAAAAAAATACTAAACTATTTGTAGCTCCCCCATCACCAAAGGCTGCCTTTCTATTTTGACATATACTGTTCTCCTCACTAGAAATGCACTTGTCAGCATTCACTTTTGGTAAACTCAACCTGCAAGTCAATCTCAGTCAAAATATTATTTGCACGAAAGTCTTCCAGGGGAATGCAGGTGCTTCTCTCTTCATTTGACCATTTTGCTATTTACCTCTGTTTCAGCAAGTATCATTCTATTTTACTGAAGTTTCTTGTTGGTATATATGTCTCCCACTAGAATAGAAGCTTCTTAAATACAGGAATAGTGTCTTATTTATTTTTGTAACCATGGTGACATGTTTAATAGTTAAGATATTTGGGCTGCAAGAAAGAGAATACCCATTCAAAGTGGCTTCATCAATAAGGATAATTAATGTCACGTAACTGGAAGTTCAGAGATTAGAACAGGCTCCAGACACAGTACAAACAGAGCTCTGGCCCTCTTTCTCTATGATTTTTTTTGGTTCTGATTTTCCCCCAGTGTCAGTTCTGACCTCCTCACTAGGTTCCCTCCAGGTTTCAAGATGGCTGCCGGAAGCAAATGGAGCAACCTGATTTTTTGTTAAAGTGAGAGAGAGACTCTCTTACCTCAAGAACAGATTAAGAGATTTATCCATGAGTCAGATCATCCAGTCTAGGTTATGTATCTATTCCTATACCAGTGATAGTTGTCAGAGTGATGCCATGGGCGGGTTGATTTACACTTTGGGTCTCTAAACCAAAATAAAGAGGGTGGGATTATCCTGATTGGCATAGAATCTAAGCCTTAGATGAATCCAAATCTACCTCTAGAACTGGGGGATGGAGTCCGTGAAGCCTGAAGAGAATTGGAATTCTCCTAGGAAGTAGAAATGCAGAGTGGGGATGGGGGTATCTTGGAATGAATGTTGTTTAAGTCACCAACAATATCCACTCCATTGGCATGGAGTTGAGCCCAAAGATACTTAGTTAATATTTGTTCAATGAACCTATGAAAGACAATCTTATCTGCAAGCTGTGTGTAAAGTAGATGACAATGAGAAATATTCTTAGAAGAGTTAATCATATCCAAGTTAATTACTCACATTGGGAAGCTCTTCCTAAATTTAGTGTCTTGTCCTTCCCTTGACCTTTGCCTGAATCTTATCTTGGCCCAAATCTGGAATTTAGTAGGAGCCATTTTTAAATTTTTAACAATTGATTTAACAACATTAATTGGAATGTATATAGCTCACAGCTAAGAAAATATAGCCTGTCATGATATGATATTGTCAAGGAAAATTATGCTTTCATGGAGCTATTCTGCTTTTTAGTGTATTCTCAGTTTCTGCAGACCTAATAAAAAGGGATTATCTCAGCATCTTATAAGTTTAATTTTGAAAAACAAGAAACCATGAATAATGGAAATTATTTCAAAACATCTTCACTCACATCTAAAATATGAAACAGCTAAATCAGAGGTTCTTAATAATTTAATCAGTGAAGCATAACTGGAGGATTCAGAAAAAGCACCTAAACTATTAAAAGATTCTTCAGCTGCTGCTTAATGTCGATATCAAGTTATTTCTTACACTGGCAAACAGCCAAGCCATTCCCTGGTCACATCCACTTTTCAGCGTTTAGTGGTCTTCTCAATCATCCTGATCACAGCCCCAGGAATGTTCCACGGCAATTCCGCAATAATAGTATATTACTATTAGGTCTTCAATTTTGAGGTAGTTTATCTTCCAGAAAGGATATAAATAGAGCAATAAGACCAAGTAGAGTGAGCTTTATTAATGATGTCCAAGATTTTAGACATATACTATAACCTTCGATCAATTTTAACACCACTTCCCATACCCTAGTTTTGCTCTAAAGCAGTCCAACTTTGTGAGTCTCAGATAATACAATGTTAGAATCTTTTTTCTTTTAAAATACAGAGTTGTTAGGAAAACTTGTGTGTAATAACTTCCTTAGCATTTAATCCTGAAGAGTAAACCTTTTAGTACTTCTTTGTAATGCAAAGGCAAGTACTGTATTTATCTAGAAGATAATTTTCCTTTGTTATGAAATATGTTCACAGTTTAATGAAAATAAGAATAACTTGAATATCTCTTTCTTAAAAAGGCCTTGGAAATAAATATATCAATGTATTCATCTACATGTCTCCCTGCTAAGTAGGCAGGGACGCTTCACCAAGTTAGCAATTATTCAATAATAATATTTGAATGAAAGCCATTCTGTTAGACTAAATTCAGACTATCAAAGTCACATTAGAAAAACTTTCTCATTTATGAACCCATTATTTCTTTTTGGAAGATATAGTAAATGAAAATGAAATCTCCGTGTTGACTTCTAATGATAGAAAATATTTTGAAAACTCTTTTCTATTTTGAAAATTTTGCTTTAGTGCAGATAATCAGAACAATGTAATAGACCAAGAAATAATTTTAAAAATAAGAGATGGAATTTGTTTTTCATAATCTAAGTAGGAAATCTTAAAACATTGTTCTAAGCTAAATAATTCATACGAAGTGATAGAAAATTGCTCTCTGAAGGTCCATGATATGTTGTGATTTCCAAGGGGCTTGATAACATCTACCCCTTGGCTGGTTGGCTGGATCAAATATGTAAAGCTTCTAGTACTAATCTCGTGTTCTGAGAAACTATTGGGCAGAAGTAAATCCCTTAACTCCCAAGTAAGCCTAACCGATCGCACACATCTACTTTTTATTTGCACGGGCTCTTGGACACACCTCTTGAAAATATCAAGGGTCTACTGAATTATGTGCAAAGCAATTCAGTCTAAGATTTGCAATGCTCAGAGGTGACAGATTGTAAAGTTCAACATTGGTATTTCCACAAATTCCTTCCAATTCTAAAATTTTATAGTTGGGTCATTAAAGAATAATATAAGTAAATACATAATCAAACACACAGACTTTTTTACATAAAACTGCGATCAACATAGGAGTTTAGAGAAGAGGAGCATCAGGGTTAACTAGAGTTGTCAACAAAGACTTCATAAACATGAGATTCTGATCGTAAAGAATAGGAAGAATTAGAATAGATAAAGAAGATACTTAAGTCTGAGGTACAGTTTGGGCAAATTTATTTTGTAAAAGAAGAAGGCATGTTGAGTATTGCATGAAGACACTGGCTAGCCTGAGGCAACATGTGCATTTGGGGTAAGTAGTGGAAAGTAATTTTCTATAAATGGAGTGGAGAAAAATTTAGGTATTTAGACATGGTCCTATGGTGTTTCTCAACCTTTGCCTTTTCTTCATCCCTACCCTACCAATCTCATTATACATGGTAGGGACATTCACATATCTGCGAGGAGGTATTCACGTTAGGGGCTACAGCATACATAAAGTGAGTGAAATGGGCTACATGATAGCCAAATTCAAGCATACCAGCTCTGACTGTGTCCTTTCTCTCCCACTCAGAAAAGCATAACAGAATGTAAGTAACTGAGAATACTGTTATATTGACAATCTTGAATCTGCTCTAATTTATAAAAACGAATAAACCACTTCAAAAATTCAGTTTTTTCTGTCTATAACACAACCCATCTTCAAATGACTTTGATACCATTGTTTGGCAACAGTGAAACCGAAATCAACTGTAAGAGGAAAGAATGGGACTTCTGAAGACATTTAATCAGAGGGATATTGTGAGGCAGTGATCAACATTATAGAGGTTCTCAGCCTAGGGGCTAGAGATAACTGAGATTTCCCAGGATTATTGAAAGGAGTTCTCAAATCTCTGAGCCCGTCAAGTGTTGTTTGTGTATCAAATAAGTGATGCGTCTCCAACATATATGTAGTAAATATTTTCAGAGTAATGTGAATGCTACTGCAATTAATAAAATGCAAAATCATGTTAAAATATTACTGAATTCAGAATAAGATGATTTTTGTTTCTATTTTTCTCAGTCTATGCATACTAGATATATAATTATTATGCAGAAGCATGTAACATTTTTGAGATTTCAAGGCATGCTCATAATATTGTAAACCACTGATGCAGTAAAAAGATTATTGAATTGGGAATTCAAAGGCCTGGGGCCTGATCCTCATTTGGTCTCTTGCCAGCTGGGGGCGGGGAGTCTTGGACAAACCATTTAACACTTTGGGCCTTGGTTTCCTTAATTGTTCAGTGATGGGGTTCTCCCAAATGAGACAACTTTTGAGAATGCTACCAGATATAGCATCTCTGATTTTAGGTGTATAAAATAAGCAAACTTTTCTGAAAATCTTTTCAAGTTTCTGTAACATATGTTTACGTGGCATTGAAAATTATTACTGATAACATTTTTTTTTAGAATAAATATGATTAGGTGATAATAGAATCTGATTCAATAAGACCCGAAAGATCATTCCTGAAAATAGATGAATGAAAGAGCCCAGTCTTGTTATTGTTTCACCTATTAAAGTCACCCAATTGTGACAGCCTAAGGCCCCCATTGTCAATAAGGAAGATTATCCATTTGAGCAATACAGTCTCCGAGTGCTTCAGTCCATATGTCCTTTCACTCCATTTTTACATCAAATTGAATGGGAACATCAGGCTCCAAATAGTAAATTGGCTCTTCTTTTTCTTTGGAAATTGACCTTCCCGCCTAGCTAGTTGCTTCTGTTCAGGTTCTTATATTTCACAAAAAGTATACTTTATATATTAGATTCATGGAATTTAACTATTTGTTAATAAGTATAGCTATTGAGATATAATCATGCCTTTGAGGTAGGACAAAAGGAGGAAAAACAACTGTGGTTGACTTTTTTTTTTTATTCTTTCCACCATATTACAGGGCAAAAATAAAGAATTTCACCAATTTAAAACTATATACGTATACATATTCCTCAAAAATGCATAATTCCTTTCCTTTCTGTTTTCTCTAGTTTGATAACCCCTAGATAGAACTTAACGTTCTTTCAATTAGGTTTTTTTCTTTCATGTGACTTACTTTCATGCAACAAGCTAGAGATTCTGTAACATAGGACTTAGTGAAAAATTTCCCCCTTTGTGTCTTTTTGTCTTAAAATAATGGATTAATATAGACTGTAATTTTCACAGTAGAGGAAGTATATTTTACTTTTAGTTCTTACCAAAATATCTTGGGATAAAGGAAACATCAATTTTAAAGATTATTACTTTTCTCCTAACGGAAAAAATAGTGTGGTTTTCTATTATGGACTGTGTAATTAACTTTATGTTAGAATATTTAAATCTTAAATATAATTTCATTTTACTTAAAAGGTTATTTCCAAGGAATGTTTTAAAATGCAAAATTTGGTGTAATTTCATATCTTTTATATAAAACATTGCCATCAAGGAAAAAGTACTGGTATTAACAGGGTTTAAATATGATTTACTGATTTTTTAAAGGAATTAACATTAGCCCTGATCTGATGAAATTTTCTGTTCTTTTTTTTTAAAGATTGGCACCTGAGCTAACATCTGTTGCCAATCTTCTTTTTTTTTTAAAGATTGGCACCTGAGCTAACATCTGTTGCCAATCTTCTTTTTTTTTTTTAAAGATTGGCACCTGAGCTAACAACTTGCCAATCTCTTTTTTTTCCTCCCCAAATCCCCCCCAGTAGATAGTTGTATACTTTTGCTTGTGGGTCCTTCTAGTTGTGGCATGTGGGATGCCACCTCAACATGGCCTGGTGAGTGGCGCCATGTCCGCGCCCAGGATCCGAACTGGCGAAACCCCAGGCCGCCGAAGCAAGCGCGCAAACTTAACCACTCGGCCACGGGGCTGGCCCCGAAATTTTCTGTTCTTAAGCAGCAAAAATAAGAGGTTCAGAATGAACCAACTCTACAACAGTACTGCTTCGCAGATCTTTTTTAAATAAACAAAGTAAGCTGCGTTCCTCGTTCAGAAACCATAAACTGTACACTCACAGCTTTTGCGAGCTCTCTTGATACTTTTAGTTTGAGACCCATTCATCCAAAGGATTAAGACAATGAGACTCAAGTCCTAAACGGTACCCAGTAGGTGCATGAAAACTGTCACACGAATGCTCCCGGGAGTGTTGCCATTTCAATAGCATGATTTATAACCAGTGAGCAATATGTTTTTATTTATGATTACCTCTTCTATTTTCAAAAGGTAATTTGAGATAGTTTGGTGGGCATGATTTAAAAAAAACAAACGTCACAATCTTAGTTTTGTGCTTATAACAAGCAATTTTCCCTATGTAATTGGTGCTTGTTTTCTACCTTTGATTTTTGGTTCCTATTGTATGGTTGGTAGTTATTTCACTTGTGGGCATGGTGCACTTTTCTGCAAGTTAAATGGAAACATGAATTGATTTTGATGGAGCTCGTTTCACTGCTTCACTTAGTGTGTTTGCCATACCTGCAGTTCATAATGTGGTTACTGACCCAGAACTCTCAAAGCTAGTTTTAGCCCAGCACAATCGCTTCAAACCAACATAAGATAGCGATTACATTTCCAAGGTCATTATGGAGACAGGGTTCAAGACTTCAGTATTTGGATTTGTCAAGCTCTTTGGTGTTTTAGTTTTAGGAGGTATTCAGATTTCACTTCAGAAACAGCAACTCAAATGATAAATTGAAACTCAGGTATAACCAAAGAGTACAAAACTTTTTATAAGCCCTGAAGCAATAAATAGGCCAATCATTTGCATGCTTTTTTCATCATTTTCCAGAGAATTCAATTGAATATTGAGTTATGTAACATGTAGTACCAATAAGTAATTGATTTTAAATAGTATTATTCTGAGATCGAATGGCTGGAAACATGTTGCTTTTATGCGTTAGAAACAAACTGTTATGTCTATAGACTAAAGGGATGGTGTCTTAGATTGGATTCCTTGGAAGCAGTCTCTGAGACAAAAAGTTGCATACAGAAGATTTATTGGGAAGTATTCTTGGTAGATCAAAGAAGTGAAGGAGGCAGTAATGGGCAGAGAGAGAGGGTGACCCACAATGCATTTGCTTCTGAAGCCTAAGCCAATCTGACAGCGAGCACTGGGGCTGGGTTCGTCCTTCAGGGTTGTCTTCACTTGAGGCAGGTGGGCTGAGACTTAATATCCTTCCACTGACCAAGAGCAGGCCCCCAAGGAGAGATGCAGCTGTGATCCATTAGCAGTCATTATTAATAGTATCTGGGGTGTGCGTCCATCAACTGCAAGAGAGAACCTCGAGGGGGCGCCACAGTATCCGCTTCTGATCAGTATTGGCATATTCTGCTTACCCCACAAAGGTTACGAAGAGAAGACAAAGGAGGAGGAGTAATGCCAGAAAAATAAATGGGTCATTTGTTACTGGGCCTTAATATCTCAGAATCACTGTTATTTATAGGATGGTCTTTATTTTGATATTCATAGATCTCTTTTAAATCTTCTTAACCCAGAAAGGAAGGTAAAAAGTCCAAACTTTGCCTGGTCCATGAATTCCTTTTTGTAAAATTGTGGTAAAAAGCACGTAACATAAAATTTACTGTCTTGACCAGGTTATACAGTAGTGTTAACTATATGCATATTATTATACAACAGATCTCTAGAAATTTTTTGTCTTGCAAAACTGAAACTCTATAGCATATGACAGAATTTCTTTATTTTTTAAGGCTGAATAATATTTCGTTGTATATATATACTCCACGTTTCCTTTATCCATTCATCTGTTGATGGACATTTAAGTTGTTTCCACCTCTTGGCTATTATGAATAATCTGCAATGAACATGAGTGTCCAAATATCTCTTCAAGATCCTGTTTTCAATTCTTTTGATGTCTATTCAGAAGTGGGATTACTGGATCATACGGTAGTTCTATTTTTAATTTTTTGAGGAACTTCCATACTGTTTTCCATAGCAGCTGCACTATTTTACATTCTCACCAACAGGGCACAAGGGTTTCAGTTTCTCCACATCCTCACCAATGCTTGTTATTTTCTTTCTCTCTCTCATTCTTTTTTTTTTTTTTTTTTGATAGCAGTCATTCTAACATGTGTGAAGTGATAGCTCATTGCGGCTTTGATTTGCATTTCCCTGATGATTAGTGATGTTGAGCATCTTTTCATGTGCTTGTTGGCCATTTGTATGTCTTCTTTTGAGAAATGTCTATTCAAGTCCTTTGCAGATTTTTTAATCAGGCTGTTTTTCATGATTCCTTTTTTAATCACTCAAGTTATAGACTTCCTTCTTAAAATATAGATTGCTTGGAAACTTCCATCTAATTTACTAGAGTTTTTTGTTTGTTTAAGAAAGATTAGCCCTGAGCTAACATCCATGCCCGTCTTCCTCTATTTTATATGTGGGATGCCACCACAGCATGGCTTGATAAGTAGTGGGTAGGTCCTTGCCCAGGATCCGAGCCAGCAAACCCCGGGCCACTGAAGCGGAGTACGCCAACTTAACTGCTACGACACTGGGCTGGCCCCCTAATTTACTAGATTTTGATCTTGGAGAAGTATTTTAATTTATCTAAATCTTAGTTTCCTCTCCTATAAATTGGTAGTAATGATGCTCTACCTGCCTGCACCAGAGTGTTGTGGTGAGGAACCTAGAGAGAAAATTACTAAAGAGGCTCTTTTATACTGTTCAGAGTTCTGTAGAAAGGTAAGGTATTGATATGAATTCAGACCAAAAGAATCTACATTTTAAGACTGCTTAATACTGCTTCATTTATGTTGGAGCTAATGGTCCCTCTGTCTTTGTTCTGCCTGATGAAACTCTAGATTGAAACTGATGAATCAATCTCTTTCTTTCTCTCTCTATGTATGTGTATATATATATATATCTCCATCCTTTAAGGACTCTGCTTGCTACATTGTGTCTCATTCTAATGTTGATAAAAGCAGCAAATGTTGGTTGAGACTCTGCTACGTGTCAGACATTGCACTGGGTTTGATGAGGAAGAAAAACATGAATCTGATACTTACCTCAGGCAGCTTACCTCCTCTCAAGGGTGAGGCTTGTGAGGGCCTGGCACAGGTCCAACAACTTTAAAACTCATTACCTGTTATTTTACTACTTAGGCTAGAAATGTAGCTTTCCCAAATAAATATGAGACTCATTTAGAGTGAATTCTGTAGAGAGCACTGCTTACCTGGTTTTGCTCATTCTTGACTTCAGAATCTTATCTCTAATATTCAGGTAGGAGCAATTCTGTTAGAAACAAACAGGGGCCCACTCATAGGTGGAAGTTAAACAGAGACAAAGAGAATTGATTGGTGGTTACCAGGGGAAAGGAGGGGGTGGGGGGAGGGCACAAAGGGTGAAGTGGTGTACCTACAACATGACTAACAATAATGTACGACTGAAATTTCACAAGGTTGTAAACTATCATAATCTTAATAAAAAGTTAAAAAAAAAAAAACCAAAGAAAAAGCAAACAGGGGCAGGTCCGGTGGTGTAGTGGTTAAGTTCACATGCTCCACTTTGGTGGTCCAGGGTTTCCAGGTGTGGATTCCTGACACAGACCTAGCACTGCTCATCAAGCCATGCTGTGGCAGCATCCCACATGAAATAGAGGAATATTGGCCCAGATGTTAGCTCAGTGACAATCTTCCTCAAGCCAAAAGAGGAAGATTGGCAACAGATGTTAGCTCAGGGCCAAACCTCCTCCCCCCAAAAACAAGAACAAAAACAAAAAAACAACAGATTGGATTCTTCAGGAATTTTTCAAGGTGCTAAATTTTTAGGTAGAATAGCAGTACATTTTCTGTAATGAGAACTATACGATGATCTCTAGCTGATTCTATCTGAGTGAATATATTGATTTTATTCTGATACCAGTTTTGGAATTGACGATCATCCTTCATCAATAGCATGGTCTTTGTTATGGTCTCGTCTGGCTTTTCTTCTCTTGTCTTCTGCACTGGGCTACCTGCTTCATGGCTCTCGTTATTACATTCTCTACTTTGCCTATTTGTAAAGTTATAAGTGCACTAATGATGAATTTCTACTAAAGATGTTGCTTTTCACATATCCTGTGCAATGCCGACTCCCTGATTTACAGGCATCGTAGAATGACTATGTGCATCTTCAGTTCTCTGTCTTTCACACTTTAACTTGAAGACTACTTCTTTCCTAGCTGTGTTCTCTTTGCTGGATCAGCGTTTGTTTTATTTCTGTAGTAACAGGAGGAGCATTTTAAATTCTGTTTTGGATACAAGTCTTTACTAGGTAAAAATTGATGCTGTATCAGTTATCTGTTGCTGTGTAACAAGCTATCCCCAAATGTAGTGGCTTAAAATAATAATCATTTATTTAGCTCATGGTTTTTTAGGTCTGCTTTGGGCTGGGCTTATCTAGGTGGTTCTTCTGTCGGTTTCAGCTGGGCTCGTTCATGTATTCATGGTCAGCTGATAGTTGATGACCTCACTCATGAGTCTGGCACTTGGTTATTAGATGAGACAATGGGTGTCTCATCTAATGATATAGATAGATATCTATGATATGATGATGATAGAGCCACTTGTCTATCATTATTCAGTAGGCTAGCATAGTTCACATAGTAGTGAAAGGGTTCCAAGCATAACCCAGTGCCCAAGCATTTCTCAAGCCTTTGCTTGTGTCATATTTGCTAATATCTCATTGGCCAAAACAAGTCACTGGGCCAATCCATATTCAAGGAGTGGGGAAATATACTACAGCTCTTTTTTTTTCCTCTCCAAAGCCCCCCCAGTACATAGTTGTATATCCTAGTTGTAGGTCCTTCTAGTTCTGCTATGTGGTACACTGCCTCAGCATGGCTTGATGAGTGGTGCTAGGTCCATGCTCAGGATCCAAACCGGCAAAACCCTGGGCCACCAAAGCGGAGCACGTGAACTTAACCACTTGGCCACAGAGCCAGCCCCATACTACAGCTCTTGGTGGGAAGATCTGGCATATCTCATTACAAGATTACAAGGGTGGGGATGCAGGAAGGGAAAGAACTTGTGGATGTTTACCCTCTATCAGAGATGCTTTCATTTTTATCACCAAGACAATTCCTGTGTAATATTATTCAGTATTTCCTAATAGCTATGGCTTCTAGTGTTTACTGTTTCTTCAGTGCCTGCCCTATATCATGCAGTATAGGTTAAATGAAATTGTTAAGGGCCCTGAGAACCCCTACTTTTTATTGAGTGCATGTTGGAAGAATTCATATGCAGGTGTACTTTGAAGATATTGCAGGATCAGTTCCACACCATCACAATAAAAGGAGTCACACAAATTTTTTGGTTTCCTAGTCCATTTAAAATTTATGTTTACACTATACTAGTCTATTAAGTATGCAATAGCATTATGTCTAAAAAAACCAATGTGTATATCTTTTTTTTTTAAGATTTTATTTTTTTCCTTTTTCTCCCCAAAGCTCCCCAGTACATAGTTGTATATTCTTCGTTGTGGGTCCTTCTAGTTGTGGCATGTGGGACGCTGCCTCAGCGTGGTTTGATGAGCAGTGCCATGTCCACGCCCAGGATTCGAACCAACGAAACACTGGGCCACCTGCAGTGGAGCGCGCGAACTTAACCACTCGGCCACGGGGCCAGCCCCTCAATGTGTATATCTTAATTAAAAATACTTTATTGCTAAAAGATGCTATCATCATCTGAGCCTTCAGTGAGCCATACCTTTTTGTGACTCTTAAGGAGGGTCTTGTAAAAAATGCAATATCAGCAAAGCACAGTAAAGCCAAGTGAAATAAAACAAAATATGCTCATAATGTGAGTTATAGAAAGGCACCTAGAAAACGCAAACTAAAAAAGGAAAAGGCGAGCGTTATTTCTGTTTTCAAATTAGTGAAGGAAGGATATATGTTTGGGTGAAGTCAGGTTGGAGCTATTTCTCAAGAGGAAGCCAGATACACTTGACTGCTATAATCCAAATTTTTATGGCTAGTTCAAGGTGATCTCTCCCTAATTAAAATGAATATGATACATATTTTGTGGGTACCATATGTCGTAAACTATAGCTCTTGGAATCAAAAGTGTTTGAGTAATTCACAATTTCTGCATATTGGGTGGAACTTGAAGGAAAAGTATCTGATGATTAGATCATTCTTAGAAATATGCGTAGTAGTTAAGCACACTGTCTTGGCGTTGTCACTTAATGTGCAATCCTGAGCAAGTTACTTTCTCTTTTGGTAAGATGAGAATAATAGCTACCCTGAATATTGTTTGGTAAAAGTTAAATAAAATAGGGCTTAGGGGCCGGCCTGGCGGCATAGTGGTTGGATTCATGCGCTCAGCTTCAGGAGGCCTGTGGTTCAAGGTTCAGATCCCAGGCACAGACCTATACACCGCTCATCAAGCCATGGTGTGGTGGCATCCCACATGCAAAATAGAGGAAGATTGGCAACGGATTTTAGCTCAGGGCCAATCTTCCTCACCAAAAAAAAAAAAAAAATCTGAATAAAATAGAGTTTATAAACCTTGCCTGGCACGTGGAAACCCTGAAGAAATGATGGTGGTGACAGTAGAGTAGTGTTAGTGGTAATCTCTCTTCCTTCCAAGTAGCAGCAAACATTTCTTATTTGGATTATATTCTTAGTAGCAGGGAAGAATCAATTAAAAAGTGATAAGGTAGCATCACTGAGCTTTAAAAGTCTATGGCTCCCACAGCTAACAATTTTTTTTCTAAAATCCAGAAATACAGTTGGCTATCATGAATCTTTGAGTTGCAATTCTCTAGGCCTTGCCCATGTATAGAACAAGCGCTTGGGGCCAACCCGGTAGCGTAGTGGTTAAGTTCACGTGCTCTGCTTCAGTGGCCCAGGGTTCGTGGGTTTGGATCCCAGGTGCGGACTGCTCATCATGCCATGCTGTGGTGGCATCCCACATACAAAATAGAGGATGGTTGGCACAAATGTTAGCTCAGCAACAATCTTCCTCAAGCCCTTATTGTGCTAGAATGTGAATAATTGATGACAGGTGAGTCATATATTTTATTTCCTCTTTAGAATGATGAGAAAGAATATAGACAAAAATAAATGTTCATGGGTTCATAGCACTTGTTTCTGACTTTCCACCTGAACCTACAGACTACAAACATTTAGAGGGAAGAAGTGAGGTTTTTCCTCACCTACACACAATAGATTTTTCTTTTTGAGTCCATACATGATTTCTAATTTTGTTAGCCTATACTCTCTAACTCTTACATATTTCATTAAGCCACATGCCATCCTTTCAAATATCCAAAGAGAAAAATATTCCCCAATGTTGCTTATATGGAGAACAGTTACTTTATCTACTGGTGATATGGAAGTAGCTAAACAATCTTTCCTATAACTCATAGTATTAAATGGTAACGAAATTTGACCATGTATCCAGAATGGTATTTTTTAGATATTTTTGTTAGTGTGAGTTCAATAATTTATCATTTAGTCAGTTAGCTGATTTTTCAAATATAAAAGTAAAGAAAATGAGAAAGTTACCCACATTCATACAACAAAGCTAGAAACAGAATATGTGCTTCTTGCTTTCTTATCAACCAAAGGAGACCTGTGAATTACAGAAGAGCTACGTGTGAATACTTCAAAGGAAGTATGCCAAACACATTGTGTGTGTTTTTTAAAAGATTTAGTAGCTCCTTTAAAGCTCTAAGTAAAGCTGTTAGTCTGACTAATCATGTACCCCTGAAACCAATTAAATTTTTAGACTAGAGAACTGTTCTTCAAACACTTTTGAAAAAAATGAGAATTCCTTCCTAAAGCCAACACCTTTTAATTAACAAAATTTGCAGAGCAAGGCTATGGTTTGCAATAGTATATTACACCTACTGTTATTCATGCTCCTATTCTGGTGTGCCAAACTCAGTTCTTTGTCAGCTATTTTGAGCTTGACTTTCTGTCTGCTTGACTATGGAGGGAAAACACAATTTTTAGGAGAGTTATTTTAACTTTCTAATGAATGCATGCAAAACATGTTATGCTACAATCATCAGTAGTCAGACTATACAGGCTTTGTATGAGTGTGTGTGTACATTTATCCATCCATATATATATATACAGACACACATATATATGCTGTGTGTATCTATCTATTTGGCTTAATTATATACATTATAATACATGTGGTTCTGGCATGAACTGATTAATCAGGAAAGACACCAGCCTCTGTTGCTGGAGGGCTGGTCAATAGTCTGACACCATAAGGACTATTTTCCGTTGTGACCCCATGCTGGAGGAGATACTTTCTCCAGTGGATTTGTGAAGAATAAGCTTGATCTCTGCGGGGGTTAGAGAGGCTGAGATCTGAAGCATCCATTCCCAGGCCCACCTCCTTGTGACCCTAGACAGTGGCCCAAGGCAGGGTGGACATCCAGGCTAGCAGATCAGACTGTGGGGGCATTAAATGGGGCACAGAGTAAAGGATCCCCACTGGCTAGAGGGGAAGCTACTCCTCGGGGAGGGGAACCTGGAAACCCCTCCCAGAACTTTGTGTCTAAGAGTCTGTGTAGTCGTTTATGTATCCTAACTCCTTGCCTGATCAGGATGATGGGTTGAGAGAACACTCAACAAATCCTCTTTCCGTATTTTAAATTATGGAGTTAACGCAAAACTCCCCTGGAATGACTAAATACCCCTGCCTCTAAGGAGAGTTGAGATTCAGTTGCTCCTTCTGGGCAAAACCACTCGAACTGCCCCTTAGAGAGCTGACCAGCCCACACTTTACCTAGTGAGGTGATTTGCTTATGTTTCTAGTAACATGACAGTGGAAAAGAAAGAACCTCATTTTTTTTTAGGTAAAAGTAAAGGTATCTGAAAATGCAGTATGAGTCAATACGATATACATAATAAAATAAGGTAAAAGTTCTCAGGACCTCAAAATTTCTCCTTTAAAACATCTTGCTTAATTTAAAAAATGAGAAAAAAATACGTGTGGATCTGGAGGCAAGTCTTTTTAGGAAAAATGAAATATTTTAAATAGCGTTCTAGATAGAATTGGCCCTAATAAAATTAGCCTCTTTTTACTTTATGTTGTAGCACTTGAGTCTCTCGGAATAAGAATTCCCTCAGAATTCTCGAAGTTTCTGAGTTTAGAGCCCAGCTCTCAGTTACTATCAGTTACCATCTAGCCACATACAAAAAAAAATCCCTGAACTTAATAATGCTGCCAGATTTTGCTCTTCCTAGTGATGATTAGATTTAAGTAATAAAATATTAAAGACTTTAAAGTGTTTAGAATCCAAAAGAAGGGTGTATTTCTATGCCTCATGGAGACCTTTTAGTTACAAACTTATCCTGGTCCTCCAAAAACACAGAAATCTAGAGTTGGAATTTAACGAGGAAATGAGATTTTTGTCTGGGGAAGGAAGAGAAGAGTTTTCAAGAAGTAGATAGAGCATATGGAAGGGCACACAAATGTGAAATGGCCTGTGCTAATTGGAGAATGCCGAGCAGAGACTGAAGTGTGGGGCAGCGTGGGAAGAACGGAGGGAGACGAGGCTGGAGTGTGAAGTCTGGTTCAAAGCGCCCAGAGCCCAGAATGCCATGTGAGTGTAAAAAGTGAGTAGCCAATCAACATTGAGCAGCAAAAGGAAAAGGAGAAGAAAAAAACCCGCCACACACACAATGTACCTACTGTTAAAACAATACTAGAAGGTGACAACGTATATCAGTTCATAAAATACTAGAACAATTCCATGAGATCGGTACCATTTTCCCATTGTGCAGGTGGATACTCTGCAGCTCAGAAGAGTTTAGTTTAGCAGGCATGGTATGTCTTACCTCAAAATGTCCACGGTTGTATATCTAGGAAATGGTAAGGCCAACTGTCTGTGAGAGAAGTCCTATCAGAATCATCATTTTACAGAGGAGTAAATGGAGAGTCAGAGAGGTTAAGTAACCTGCCTAGGGTTACACAGCTAAGAAATGGCAGAGCGAGGATTTAAATCCAACAGTCTGGTCCCAGATAGTCTGTCTTACCCCCTGCTTCTTGATCCAGTGTTCTTTTCTGCTTTTTCCTCTTCGTTAGAAAAGTGGAGAACAAAAGAAATGATTGATTCTATTCTCTCTCTTTAGTATTTTACCTTCTATTGTCTGCCCCAAGCAATGGCCCTTCCTCCATTATTTTCTTGTTCTGAAAATAGCTAAAATGACCTAAACAGCAAAAGCTTCAGCATGTTCTGTGTTCCAGTCTTGGAGAAACCATCCTTAGAGGTTTTTGTTATCTTTTACCACTGAACATGGGTCGAAGGCCTCTAAGTTTACTGAAAAGCTCACTGTGCATAGACTTCTTTTTTTGTAGTTTCATTCATTTGTTCATAGGATCTCAGTTGAGCACCTATTATATTCCAGGACCTGCGCGAGGTGCAGGGGATAGAGCAGTGAGAAAGCGGGACACAGTTTCCCCTCCCTTCCCACTGGTACGGTGATGTTTTCAGATGTTGAGTGCTGGGGAGAGGAGACCAGCAATGAACCGCCTGAGTGGTCCCTGAGCAGCATCGTCTGCCCGTGACTGGTGCAGAGACGGCCATATTGCTCGACCCCTCACCTTCCTCTGAACCTGTCTCAGCTGACCTTGTACTTGGTGATACTTCTTCCTTTTTCCTCCCTGGAGAATTTTGTGATAATATCATCCCAATGTCATTTGTCCTGTTTGATCATCTTGAATCATTCTCTGTTTTTCAGTTTCTGGCGGTAGCCTTTCTTTTCAATAGACTTTCTTTTTTCAAATGTGCTTTCCAGAAAACAGTTGAAGTCTAATAATTCTCTGCGTTCTCCCTTCCATGTATTGAAATTGAAGATGGCGTGATCATTTCCACTTCATTAGGCCCTTCTTTCTTGGTCAGAAGTAAGTTTAGACAAAAAAATCTCATTCTTGCTCCCTTTTGAGGGTCAAATTTTCAGTAAGTCAAGTTAAAAAAAAAAAAGCGTGGTCTGACACTTCCCAGAACCTCGACATCCTCCCAAACTACTGTTTATGTTGCGTCAGTATCTATCGTGTATCTATTTTAAGAAGAATTTGTCCATATTTTCTAGTCAGCTAGGCTTTCTACAGTTAGCTCCTTCAGTGATATTTTAATTTAGCTCTGTTTTAATCCTCACTATGCATCCTCTCCAGGGACCCAGCTCCTCTCTCAGAATCCCTTTTAAGATTTCTAGATCTTGTTGGCTCCCATGCGTCTTCCTACTAGACGGTTGGATGACAAGATGCTATTTCTGCTTCAGATTATGTTTCATTCTTTCTAGAAAGAGCCTCAGAGGAGTGAGATAGCTTCAGGGAACAATTTCTTCTTTATCTCCTCAGTATTATTGTCTTTCAGCCATTAATTCTTGGCATTAGTTCTTTTATTCTGACACCTCACTTTTTTTTCTTCTTTCTGCCTTGTTCAAGATTATTTCTTCCAGCTGTGGGAACCTCTTGTTGTCCCTGAGAAGCTTGAGAGACCAGAAACATTCCTCCATTCCTTTCCTCATCTTCTCTAACAAAAAGACAACCTTAAAAGGGCGGAAAGTAATACAACCATGAAACGTAACTTATGGCCACCTCAGAGTGGAATGCCAACATGACATGTTTTTCTCCTGTTGCTAGAACAGTCCCCTTGTCGTCCATGCCTCTCAGCTTCCCATTGTTGTCTTTTGCAGCTTTTCCGCAAAGCTTATCTCCTGAATTTAGAGTGCACCATTTCTTTGCTACTGGTCTCCTGGATATGTTAGGCTCCAGAGGCCATTGCCTATAAACTAAATGAGACATTCCTTATCCTCCATCACTCACCTTTGACAACCCCACTGTTTGTTGGTATTTAGTATTAATTCACACCAGCAAGTTCAGCCCCCTCTGGTAAACATTGGGCCACATGCAGAACTTTGACTGAGTTTTCCCCAAATATTTCTACCCCTTATCTCCAACTTCTCACCATATTTGTTCACCACTGTGTTTCTCATTTATCAGGTATTTATAGAAATAGGAACACCTAACATTATTACCTACCAGTGCCAGGAACTGTGCTAGCGTTGTTGTTATTTTTCTGGCATTGTTCTAGGTATGTGTCTTGTATTAGTCATTGAATCTACCCAACTGCCCCTACGACATGTACCCTATTCTGATCCCTCCTTTACTGAGGAGAAAACCTGGAGCTTAGGGAGGTTAAGTAACTTAACCAAGGTCACAGAGTTCCTAAGGCAGAGAGGATTCTCTCCCAGGTATTTTTACTCAGGAACTTCAGATCTTAACCATTACCATGTGCTATCTTACACTACAGTGTTCAACACTATCCACACTAATTTAATATCTCCTAATGACCTTGAAACGTTGTTTCATGTCCAAGTAGAAAAACTTTACGAGCTCTGATTTTCCAAAAATAATGTAGCTTGTGTTTTCTTCACTGCTAGCTACTTTATTACCGGTCTGAAAGAAAAGAAAAAAAATGTATAATAAACGCCCCCCAGTATGAAATGCAGAGCCAAGACAAGAACATTTCATTGGCTTTGATTTCCCTAGGGTCCCCTTCCAAAGTAATTTAAGTCAGAAATAAGATCTTATCCAATCTTTACTTTTGCTTTTTTTCCCTTTAATGAAAAAAGTAGGTAAAACTTATTCACCTGGCAAAGCCTGAACACTTTTTTTCTTTACCAGTTCTACAATCTATATAATTGTTATTGAGAAGGATTATTTAAATTAAATTAATTGCCCAGCCATGAGAATAAGCAAAATCGTTTTGAGAGATTTTTAAATGTGTATTAATGAAGAGTTTGAAGTTTCCTGCCATGGAGTACTATATAAAGTATCCACATTGTTAGGAAAAAGCATATAATGTCTTAAATAATATTTGGCTGAAATTGTTGCCCTTCAGTTAACATTGTTTTATTGTTACTGAAATTGCTTCTTAGCTTGTGTTTCTAATTTTTCTTTTTTTCTTCTTTCCTTTTTGCAAAAAAAAAATTGTAGCTCCTAGTCAGACTGTTACTCTGGTGACACAACCTGTGGTTACCAAGGAAACTGCCATCTCCAAACTAGAAATGCCATCTTCCTTGCTGTTGGAGGTACCTGCTCTGGCAGATTTCAACCGGGCTTGGACAGAGCTCACCGACTGGCTGTCTCTGCTTGATCAAGTGATTAAGTCACAGAGGGTGATGGTGGGTGATCTTGAAGACATCAATGAGATGATCATCAAGCAGAAGGTATGGGGAGAAAAGATAAAAGCTGGCAGAGGTTTTTCTTTAAAGTGAAGATTTTCCACAAGTCAGTTCACTCTCCTACACCATTTCCCACCAGGTTTTAGGCAGCTTTTCTCTGTCTGCAAACACACTATTCTTTCTACTCTATTCAGCCTAAGTATGATCAAGGAAACAAATTAATGCAATTATCTAAAACAGCCATAAATTGAAAAGGAATAACACAAGGAGAAAAGCATAAACCTTACAAGCATAGTTGGCTTAATTAAATTCACTGAACAACTGGTATTTTAAAAATCTATTTAATATCAAATAAGTAGCTCAGTTGAGCTGTTTACATTTAAACTGTTTGTTTGGGCACTCTGCAGCCATAATGTATTACAGAACAAGTATGGTAATCCAGGAATTGGTTATTCACTCTTCTGAGCTGTCTGTGCCAATTCTCCTCCAATGCTAAGCATAATAGAAAGTTAGCTATAAGTAAAAAAGAGAAACGCAGCAAAACATGATATATTTTAAAATGTCTTAGATCTGACTATTGGCATTTATGTAATGCCATACTCAAATAAACATGTTTTTAATACGAAGACTGCATTTCTGAGCCTCATTGGAATCCATTCTGCAAAATTATGACATCAACTAGAAGCATAAAAATACATTGATATAAATGCGGTTTACCTAGCTAGAACAAATATACTATACATCTTTTACATTTCTGAATGAATACGAAAAGTAGTTTTGAAAGCTTTATACACTGTAGTTATTTCACTTGTAAATGATTTTCAAGTCTTTTCTAAAAAAGTAATAAATTGTACTAAAGGTATTTGGGTGTCACAGAACTACTTTTGGCAAAAAACAAGGAGTAAGGCAGACAGATTTCTTTGTAAAATGAAATTCAGCAATTGAGTAGGAGTAAAAATAATTTGATAGTAAATAACCTGCATTTAAAGTACCTTGATCTTACACTCAGAAGACCTGAATTCAGTGGTTTTTCTTTGTCATTTGCAAATGACATGAGTGTGGTCAAATCATTTTCTGGATCTTGGTTTTCTCTTCTGGGTACAGGGTACACAGAATTCACGTTCACTCTATCGTGATAGATATGTGTGTATATAAAGATATGTAAATGTTATAGAAATATATATAATTTGTTTTACTACTGCTTCATAACGAGTATTAGTAGCCACGTTTTTCAGAAAAAGCAATTGCGGCTCGTAGATGTCACATTCCTTACAAGTAGCAGAGCAAAGATTCAAATCCAAGTCTGTTTGGTTCCTAAGCCTGTGTTCTTACTTTCTATGTATACTGCCTGCCAGTATTAAGTGTAAACGTGGCTGCCGTTTGGTGATATATGTATGTTTGTATGTATAGTCTATGTCAGACACTATGCTAAGCGTTTCGCAATTGCAATGTGCCGATACATACAGAAACAAGAGGTACATTCTTTCACAATGTCATATTGAGGTATGCCAATACTTCCAGGACTATTACTAACCGGAAGGGACAGTATGTCATAATGTTTAAAGCAAGGGCTTCGGAGTTAGATTGTCTGTTTTCAAAGCTTGGCTCCTTTACTATGGCTGTGTGACCTTGGGTAAGTTATTCAACCTCCCTGAAGCTGAGTTTATCTATCTGTACAATGTGGATGATGATACTATCTATCTTATAGGTTGTCATGAGGATTAAATTAGGTAGTATATGAAAAATGCTTCCCACCTAGCCTTGCTTACTGCAAGTATTTACCTGAGGTTAGTAATTAATATTAGGTTCTCCTGCAAACTATGTTAATCTGCCTACTCGTGGCATTTGTATTGTGCAAACTGTATGTCATATAATGATGATGAAATACGTGAAAATAAGAGTTTGTTTCCACATCTGCACCCCATTCTGCCGTTAACATTACAGCCTCCTGTAAAAGCCACTACCTATTAGAGTGGGAGAGAAAGTCCATCCTCTCTTGTGAGGGGTTTGTGAGCCCAGCCTTTGAGGAAGGCGTTGACCTGCTCAGTAGTCTTCAGAGTTTCAGAAAGGACTATTAAGTTGATGTCTCTTCAAAGTGATAGTGTTTACATATAGGTCCAAAATTAATTTGGGAGGATGTTTAAGTGCCATGTCTGAGGCACAAAAAGCCAGGATTTGTAAATGTCATGTATATATACCTCTAATCTCCCTTCTCTTGCTAAATAGTGGGATGCTTTTCTTGCTTCCTCCTCTCATATTAAAAAAATAATTTATAAAGACATTGTTAGTTTTTGCATTTTATAGCTTCAGTCACTAAATGACCCTAAATTAACATTAGACAAATGTGTGTGTGTGGAGGGGGACAAGAAAGAGAGGTAAGTTTGGGGAAGTATTTATTATAATATCAAGAAATAAATATTTCTTCTATGTAAAGTTTCAAATAAAACAATCATAACTTTAATGTTTGAGGTGTGAGGAATGAGGTAATATTCCAAAAAGCCTTTATAAACTGTAAAACACTATCAATGCCTGTTTATTTACATATTCTTTTAACAAATTTTTATTGAGCTAATCTAAGTGCTTCGGAAATACAGAGTTGGGCAAGATAGGAATGTACAGATTAAAGAAGAAGAAGAAAAAAATAATAGCACTATGATAGAAATAAATTTCAGGATGCTACCTAGCACTTATTTAGCACTAATGATATACAGTCACTGATCTAAGTATGTCACATGTATCACTTAATCCTCACAACAACACTTGAGATTGATAGTAAAGCACAGCGAGGTTAAATAACCTGCCCAAGGTCAAGTAGTAAAGAGACAGCAATGGGATTTGAACCCAAGCAGTCTGGTTCCAGAATCCTCACCCTTAACTACGATGGTTTTCTACTGCCCTGGGTATGCTTGCATGATGCTCTAGGGACTTACTTCAGAGAGAGGACATCTAACTAAGCCAGGGAACAGATCAGATATCAGGAAAAAGTTCTTGAAGAAGATAAAACTTAAAGAACAAGTTGAAATTAACTAGATAGATAAAATGAGAAAGGCGATCCCAGCCGAGGGAACAGACTGTACTTTTTACTGATGTGGAACACAACATAGTATAGTATAGAAACTCTGATTCCATATGGCTGAAATTAAGGGGTTAAGAAAGAAATTGATGAGATTGAACAGAGAGAGTAGGGCTAAAAAATGAGTCCTTGCCAGACTAAGGAGTTTTGATTGTGTCCTTCAGGCAGTGGCAACCCTTGAAGGATTTTAAACAAATGTAGTTAGTTGTATATCATTTAGGGTTCTCTGGATGCAAGCAACAGAAAATATCCCCTGATTAAATCAAGCGGAAAGTAAACATACTGGAATTAGCCTGAAGACAATGGAAAAGGTTTAGGAAAAGAAAAGGGATCTGAGCATGCCTGGGCATCTAGTTAGCAGGAACTACTGGTGTCTCTTTGTGACCCTCTTTTTTCTCCATACTGTGTAACTGTTCAAAATTGAAAGTCCTGGGAGAGGAAATCCAGCCAAACTTGCTTGGGCCACACGCCTATCTCTTAGCTAGAAGAGAGCAGAAAATTTTGATTTAAAACCTTCTTCCAAAGCCCCTCACAATGAGGGAGAGGTAATTCCCCGGGAAGAAATTGGAGTCTGTAAAAATTGAAGACGGAAAGGATGCTGAGCAGCCAATAAATGATAAATGTCCACCAAACTCAAGCAAGAATATGTAGAATAGGATGGAGGACAGAGCAAATGAAGGAGATTTGCAGAAAGTGATTATCATGATCTAAGCAGTATATTTATCTATTTCAACTTCGCAACATGGAGAACTGAAATAAAGGCCATTTATGTGCCAGTACCGTAAATATAAGTTTGTTTGATGCTAACACAAACACGAATTGGTTCTCAATAAATGTAGATTGCTTGAAGGATAATGTGAATGAAATGTGATGATAAACAAGCTTCGTTTTCAACAGAAATTGGAGTTTGGGAATTGTAGCTGTGAGGCATCAGAAGGTAGGTGAGAAGATGTAGCAAAACATGTTATGAGTCTAGAAGAACTTGGTTTTGAATTTATGAAGTTCAGAGCAAATGTTAGACATGCAATGATTGAAATATTATTTCCAGAAAGGGAGTAAGGACACAGCATTTCAATAAATTAGCTTTCCATAGTTCTAGGCCTTGAATTCAAAATCACATATTTGATATTGTTTCAATAAATTATTTAATTTAATTCTTATTTTAGAAAATAAGGGACTGCTACCATTTTGACATGAAAATAATTTTTACTAAGTGAATTACGTTAAGCAAAAAATGGAAGTTAAAATTCCAACTAGAATTTTCTAAAAGACTGTAACATGTAGCCATTTAAAAAATGAAGCAACTCGGCTGCTTCATTTTAGAGAGTAAAAAATATACCATTAAATTGTAGAGAAATAGAGATGTGAAATATGAAAATTAAGCCTTTAAAAGTAAAATTCCAAAATAAAAAAATTGAAAAATAAAGTAAGACTCTAAGTTTATGATGAAGCTCCGAGTTTACTTTCTAAAATAGTGGCTTAATAGCAGAGGATGATTGGTAATTTATAGTTTAGTGTCAGAGAAATCTGATAAAAATTGCTTTTCTCATTCCATCACGTGTTTAAGTTAAATTGCTCTGAAAAAAATTTGTTTTGACAATTAGTCACAGTTTTCTTTCACTGACATAATCTTATCGAATGAGGGGGAAAATACATCTAGAGTTTTTCCCTGAAAGTGATGATTGAATATGACCCTTAGAGAAAGGAAGGTGGGAAAGACAGAGGAGAGAGAGGAGGGGTGAGGGAAAGAGAAAATGGAAGGAGGGAGGAAAAGAAGAAGGGAAGAGGAGGGAAGAAAAATTCCTGAGGAAAAAAGAGAGAAGGAGGAAAGAAGAAATGCAAAAAGGGATGGAGGGTGGGAGGGAGAGAGCGAGGTTGGGAAGATAGGACGCTGGCAAATTTGGGGAGAGGTTTGTGGAGAACTGTGTCGCTATCAGCAGACAGGACTTAGGCAGCCATATGATATCATTATTTTTATACTACTGGTGTCCGATTGCCTGTGCTAAATAAATTACAGTCTTTTTTTCAAGCCATTTTGGCCAGGTGTTCAGGGTAATTCACCACTAAATCTGACCCACAGGCATTTGAATAAAGAATTGAGTCGGCAAAGGAGTTTTATCCTTTAATAAGACCTCTTCAGGTTGGGGTTGAGACAAATTGGCCAATCTGGACAAGATGATAATAGCATTGTTCAAGATTCATTTTTAACTACAGGTTACACTGCCACTTGGGTGATTTCATTATCCAAAGATTGAATAAGCAGTTTTAGTGGGGACAGTGTATATTTAAATGGGCAATAATTACTTGGATGTGTTTATTTTTTTTATTGTTAAGGTCAAAGTCTTTAATAAATTCTATGATTATTTTTTAAACTGTGGCTATATCTACACAAAGAGCAATTGAATGGCTCCAGAATCATTCTGATTATAACTTTTGTTGAATAAATTCAGCCACAATCTGATGACAAAAGAACTTGTCTAGCATGGGCCTAGAATTGGTGGCACAATGTGGGGGGAAAATGACATCGATCGTTTAAACTAAAAACAAAACAATGCTTCTTGGTATTATTCTATTGCCATGAGCATAGCAGAAAAGTGGGTATTACAAATGATTTCCCCTATTCAACAAATGAGAAAAGTTACAGACAACAAAGTCAAAGGCCTAGGGTCACTTAGTGAATGTAATTGTTCTAATGTAGATCCAGACTTTGGGGAATAGATAATGTTTCTTATTTCTTTTTTGTTTTCTGTGACCGCCCCCTTCTTAAACATGTCATTTGTCCACCAGAACTGTAACAACACAAACTAAGCCCAGTCCATTTTCATGGGTATCCAATAGATTTCGCAAGTTAGATGATAGTCATCTTAGGGTGAAGAGATTGATTATTCTGTTTTTCATCAGCCATGCAGCTCTCATCTCATCTGTTCATTTCTGCACAACCTTAAGAAACACCACACCAGAGTGTGCTGTCTTTCCATAGATCCATATATGTGTTGAATTCTACAAAGAGTAATGTCATAATGTATCTCGCTGAAGATATTTGCAAATTTTGAACCGCAATTATCTTCTGATAAATGGACATGTCTTCTGTAGAAAGTTCATAACTCTGTGGATCACTGCTCCACATGCATACAATTTTCTTACCTAATGAGAGCCAAATTCTCTATTATCTTCACTGAAGGATGTAAAGTTATGTCAATGTCGTTAATATGACTTATATTATACTTTCCAGTCATGACAAAATAAATTCCCCTTAAATACAAAGGTCATAGAGCTGCAAACACAAAAAAAACCCATTTTCAAAGTCTCATAATAACCTTTTTATGCAAAATGATACCATACACTTTCTTTGCTTAAAGATAAATATAAGCTTTACCAAATCACATATTTCAAAGTCTATGAATGGAAATGCATATCTTACTACATTTCACTTCTACTCGCTGTAAAATTTTCTGTCAAAACCTTATCAAGTAAAACTGAACCATGATATTTACATGATTTCTAATAAAAGAAAGTATACTGTGTTTTCAATGAAATACCAGTGGGATTCTGGTAAGCAAGTTTATGTTTCTTATTGTTTTTCAATAGTGAATTCTATTTACAAGTTTGCTTGCTTGGGTCTAGATAGGAGTTCCTTTATATGAACAGGCTTTTATTATTTGCATAAAATACCTAAAATCTGAGATCTTCTCTAACTCAATGGCTCAGTATTTTTGGAAAGCTATGTAATATTATTATACCCTAAATGTTATCACCTGCTTTTTTGGACTTTTTATTTCACCATAATTTGGGGTCCTTGAAGTCTATAATTGAAGTTACAATGTGTTATAATGTAAGTTCTTCTTATTATTATCCTTAATGTTCAGATAATGTTAGGTAATGTTAAGGTTAGATTATAGTTCCTTGTTTATTCATTCCTTAGTTCAACAAATTGTCTTTAAAAACCATGTTACAAAGTGCATTAAAGGCAGTTAGGGGACTATTAGGAAATGACGTTGGAAAGAGATAGTGGAGTAAAAATTTGGATTTAAATTTGATTTCCGGTGTATGTTAGCGAATAATTGAGAATGAGATAAAACAATGATCACACATCACTATTACAGTGTTTTTGTACATTTATCCACACTTTTTTGTATATGATTACTTACGTTAAAGTGATACATATATGTGTATACATATTATTAACATACATACAAAGTAGATATTTTTAATAGTCTGCAGTAAAAATAAATACTCCTCATACTTTCTTTCCTCTCTCAAATACCTACTTTGGAGGCCCCTGAGTTACAATGTCATGCAGATTCATTAGGAATATAATGACTACGTTTTAGGAGCTTTTGGTATAAGACTAAGTTTTCATTCATCTGTTACTTATTAAACATTTGTAGTGAAAGATATCATGTTATCTGCTCTTAAGGATTAAAAATAAGAATATCGGCTCCAATTTTAGAGTGTATCTTCTGTGAGGGAAACATAAAAGGCAGCGGTAATTGCCACAAGAGAAAAAAGTGCGATGGTGGTTTCAATCGTATACATATTACAATGAATGAATCAATCAATCATTTATTTTCTTCCTCCTAATATGTGCCTGCCTTTCTCATATAGAAGAAAATTAAACTAGACTTCTCTTTCCAGATGTCTTGTTAATTTTTACTCAATAACCTGGGGGTGAAAATTTATTCTTGCATAATATATTCTAATGTTTTAAAATTTCGTAAACCAATCTAATTGATCAGTAAATTTCCCAGGTGATCATAGCTGCATTGTTTTTGAGAGAGAAGCAGTAGAATTTGACCATGTTCATGTGAGCTTTTATGAATTCACTAAAAATAATACCAGGGTTTCTAGAGTTATTGGAGTCAATTCTTTATTAAATTTATAAAAATAACTTTGAATATTATTTTAGTAATTCATAAATCCTCCCAGATTCCTTCACTTTTATATTTCACACTCTGTGTAAACAAGTAGCATCATATTCAAGGATTATGTATTTCCTATAATTTTTTCAAGGAAAGAATATCTTCTAAGTTATTTTTCTCAAGAATAGAAATGCTTTGGTTTCCTGACGTATTCTCCCTTCAATTATGGAAGTGGAATAAATTTGTAATGATAATCTTCACCCTCCCCCCCAAACTGATTTAATCTATATTCAGCTGTATGATTCTTTTTAAACCTTCCCACTAGAAATAAGAACGAGTAATGCCATGGGGAAGGTTTGGGGCAAAAGTATATAGATAAATCTCTACTTAAGAAAGTGGAGAGAAGAGAATAATTTACACTTAACTCCATGCTTTTTTTCCCCCCTAAAACTAAAAGAACTAGACTGTGGTGAGAGGAAAAATAATCTACAGCAACCCTACTGAGGCTAAGCTTTTCTGTCATGTCATATTATATGAAAATCATAAAAAGCTGCCACAGATAGAACCATAAATGCCCTTTGAGAAATTTGACATAAAAATCAAACTGCCACTTTACCACACTTACCCGAGTTCAATTTTATTTTTTTTTAAGTTATATAATAGGTGTTAGGCACTAGAAAAGGACAGTTATTGGGGGCAGATAATAGCAGTTGGAAAGAATGCAAGCAGGCAAGAAGCTATCTATAATGAGATTTTACAGTAAGATTGTTCTCTAAATCAAAAGGAGGATGTATCTTATTTTTAGCATTAGGAAACTTTTTAGATGAAAACCGTTGCAACCATTTCAAGGTGTGAGTTCTAACCAAATCCAATTATGAAGTTACCACACCGATGACTTAGGGTTCCTTTCCATTCCTTAAAGTTGATTATAGTGATGAGAAACGTCGAGTTGCCTGGTTTGTCAGAGCATTGAAGCCTTGGAGATCTATCCCTGCCTTCTCTGTGAAATTTGTTTTGATGACTCCAATCCATATTGGTCTTTTTAATTAGTGATTCACTGCAAAATTATTTTGCCCGTTAACTATATATTTCCTTGTAAAGCTGCTTCTATTGTCTTGAATTTCCCTTTTAAAACATTTATTGTCATTTGACTTTTTACTTTTTCATATTTTAGCCCTTGCAATGAATTTAAATTTCCTTAAAGGCAAGCATAGGATTCTCTTTGCTATTGCAGCTAAGGACATACTAGGCGTTTTATAAATATTGTTGATTTACTTTATCTTCACGGATGACTAGGTTTACTTAGCATTCGGAATTTAACAGTCTGTTATAGAGCCATATGCATATTTATGTTTATTTTAACTTTTAAATGCAGCATGATTTATTTCTGTTTTTGGTCAGTGATGAAGGAAAGGCTCCGGGGAATTAAATTTACCACATCAAGAAAAACAATTATAATTTTAGACTGTAAGAATTTTAGAAATTAAAGGCTCTTCGTTTCCAATTAATAATGGTAGGATCGCACGTTTGGCTGCCTGTGAGCAAATCCTCCACACAATAGCTTATCCAGAGAGGAGTTTGTTTTTCTCACATAGCGAGACCTCCAGAATTATGTGTTCCAGGGTAGGTTCAGCAGCCACAAAATCATGTGTCCCAACTCCTTCTTTCGCCATCCTCAACATACAGCTTTCATTCCTTCTGGTGGTCTCAAGGTGACTACGCTGCCTGTAAGCACTATCTCTGTGTTTCAAAATGGAAAAAGGGGAAATGGGAAGGTAAATGCCTGTGTCAGGTGTGTCAGCTCCTATTTAGAAGGAAAACAAAAGCTTTTCTGGCAGTCACACATAGAAGATGTCTACTTTGTGTCAATGTCTACGGCACTGACCAGAAATGTGTCACATGGCCACTCCTAGTTTCAAGGGATCCTGGGATGATAGAGTATTTTAAATGAGTAAGTGTGTTTCTTTATTCATAATTCAGAATAAAACTGGTGATCTAATCCTAAAACCCTGCTGTTCTGAGCAAAATCTGGATTCTTTTAGTTAAGATGGAAAGAATGGATATTGGATAGGCTGTGCCTAACAAGACACTCTTAACTAAAGCATGTTTTTCTCCTTTAGACTTAAGTAGCTTTTAATTAGCTAAAAATGATGTGATTGTTTTCCTGTCTTCTTAGTTCTCTCATCACAGAGATGGAATGGGAGTGTGAATGTAAAAGAATAATCCTAGTATTAGAATAGACGTCAATGATTTTACTTTACAATCATTCTGTACAAAGGTCACTGAAAACAATGCAAATTAGGTGGGAAATTGAAATACATTGTGTTTATATTTCCTCTATTCTCAAGGAATAACGTCCTAATTAACCACATATGTTGTCTATAATTCTCTAAAGCTGCACAGTCCAATACAATAGCCACCAACCACATGTGGCTATTTAAATTTAATTAAAATGTAAAAATCACTTCTTTAGTCGCACTAGCCCCATTTCAAATGCCCAGTAGCCACATGTGACTAGTGACGACCGTGTTGGACAGGACAGATACAGAACATTTCCATCATTGCAGAAAGTACTATTGGGCAGGGCTACTCTAAACAGCTATAACACATATGTTTCAGCTATCAATGAAATAAAATTAAGGAAAAATTGTTTTATTCATTTCTATCTTTTTGCCTCTGAATATTTTTAAATTGGAGAGAGAGAAAGCAGTCACATAACAGCTTAAATAGCCTGACAAATTCAGAAAAGGTCCATTAGCATCAATATACACAGAATTAGGTCATCAGTTTTCATATTCTGAATTATTAAGATGCAAACACACCCACGGAGTTCAAGGAAAAATATAAGCAATTAAAAGATTACCAGTTCTAGAATGATGATCAAACAGGAAAATAAGTAACATGGCCCAATTTATATAACATGTTTTAGAAGATGAATTTTTTTCTCTGACTGTGTTGCTCTTTTTATAACATCTTATAACTCCTTTCCGTGATCTTCTCGAGCTTTCACCGCAAGCCCCCGTGTTTCCTTGGCCATCCATGCTCTCTTCATTGAAGCAGTATCCCAAGGCCCAAGTTCCTAGATTTTTCCTTCTTCCCCACGATGTGTTCCAACAAGGGAAATCACTCTTGCCTCTCATAATTTCAATTGTCTATTTTATGCTGTAAAAAAGTAGAAAATGATGAGTGTTGAGATTTTGACTAGGAAATATACTATTGTTCCTAAGAGTTGGAATATTGCAACCTTTCCCCAGCTGTTCTGTGGAACACTAGATTCATGAAATGTTAATAGACGTTCCTCACGAAAAAGTCAAATAAGCTGAGAAATGTGCCTGGACTTTGCCATCATAGAGATCTACACTGTACATCACCATAGCAGTCACTGAAAAGTCCCACAGGAATGTTAGCACTGTTGAGCTCCGCAGTTCTCAGTCATTTCTCCATGGAAATCGTTTGTGTGAGACATCTTAAGGAGCACAGTGTAGAGAATGTTAACTTATCCTAGTCAAATGTGCATGCCTCTGGGAGTTGCTTGATTTCTCTACGTGCATTTATTTTTACCAAATTAATCTTTCAGAAATCTTTCCTCTTAGCGCCATGTCTGTAATGTGGGGAGCTCTTACTAGGATAGCATTTGTGCCTTTCATTATGATGTACTTACCAGGGACCAAGTAGCTAGGCTTTCTCCAGAATGAATATCTGAGGGAAAAACTTTAACAAGCGTTCTATAAAATCAGTGTTGTCTATAAGATATATGTTACATATAATAAGATATATTTATATGTTACATATAATAACATATTTAAAATATTGATTAATTCTTAAAATCAGCACAAAAGTGTTAAAGAGAAGCACACAATATAGGGCAGTACTTAAAGGCATTCAAATGCCTAGATATATCTTAACCTTTTCCTATATAAGGTCTAAAAGACAGAAATCGCACACTTTTCACCTTTCTTTTTGAAATGCAAAGCTTTGTCTCTTCCTTTGAATGTTCAGTTACAGGAACGCTCAATGGGAATATATCAGAAGAACATAAATTCTATTTATATTTATTTTTATCTCATTCTTTTAAAGTTAATATTTTTTCTAAAGTACGTATATTAATAACATAGTATATGTCTACAATTTTGAATAAATATGGATTCCTATGTGTGAGCCAGAATTTTTTCAATAGTAGGCGTGTGCAGTCAGAAAAGTTCGGAGACTGTTTCTCCTCAATGTGGCAGATGTCAGCTGTCCCCTGGCCTACAACTAGGTACCCTCGAAAGAATCCATCATATGATATGAAAGAGCTCACATAGACTTAGCTGATATAAAGCTCTCTCTCATTTATTTCCTTTAACTTCTCTTTGCTGAATAGAACACGACTTGTTCGGTCTACAGCAGAAAGATTGCAATCACAGATGTTCCGCAGGCCTTCATCTCTTTAGATATATTTTTTTACAACCAGGAGGCATGTTCTACGTTGTTTCTCTTCTTTCTCTGACTCTTAAAGCTTAGGTTTCAAAGTAAGAGTGAATTTGTTTTAAATTGCCCAGAACTATCCTTTACTCGACTAACTTCCAAATGGAATCATATCTGCTTTTAAACTTTTGAATTAAACTTCTTATCCAATATTGAAGGCATATAAAATGTATCTGTTTCTTTACAAAGAAATATATATTAATTCTTTCACATTGGAATAGTCTTCAGATAACTTAGTGACCGTGATGTTAAGCATTTTGTAAGGCTGGTGGGAGGAGTGGGAATATTTTTTGATCATTTTATCTTTTTGGTCTCTCTGTACGCATCTGCTTATGTCAAATAACCTCTAATTATGTGGCAACTCATTGTATGTGATTATGATACTTACTGCTAATTTTCAACCTTCTATTGTTTTTTAAAGTATAATACCAATGCTAAAGCTCTGTTTGCTTCCTTTTTTTCCCCTCAGTTTTAATTATATTGTGAAATCAGGATCAACTGGCCTACAATTCTTTCAAGGAATAGAATATATAACTGATCTGCAAATTTTCTAAAGCTGAGATGCGATGTTTTTTTACCATCAGAAATTATGCAGATATCAATTATGGTTTCCTTATTAGAAAAGCAATTCCTTGCCCCCAAATATTGCTACTGTGTAATCATGCTGTCACATTCTTAAATTCTACCTTTAAGAATGAATTTATTTGGTTTCAAGCATTGAATCTAATTGTTCTCTGTTGATGTGAAAATATCCTACGATAATCCTTTATAACCATGCAGATGAAACCCAATTGAATTATTTCTCAACTCCAAAAGCATAAGAAATGTTGTGTGTCTTTGTTTTTTTCTAAATCAAATAAAATTTGGCTCCGAGCCTTTCTTCTAGGGTAGTCGGGGATCCAGTGTCTTGGTCATTTTTCGGAGTCCCCCTTCTTTTCCGAATTCTTCAATGGCCTTCGAGAGGCTTAGGGGTCTTCAGAAAAGAAATCTCCCAGTTGATATTACAATTCTGCCTTTTCTTATGCCTAGGAGTTCCTGTTATTCTAGCTCATTTTCTAAAATCCAAGATTTTCCAAAACAAAGAGCTCTGAATGCCTTTTAAGAGCAAGGAAATCCAGACTTCAGGGACGCAGCCATGCCTATCATCTAAAAGTGAAAAGGAAAATATAGCTATTGTTCATTTTTAAAGAAAAAACACAGTTACTTTCTCAACCAGGTTGTCTTGCAACCCCATTTATCAGTTCTCAGCGGGTTGCTTGCTAAGAGATTCTGAAGGAATGCAACAAAGAGAAGCTAAGGAATCTAAGGGGCATGAGGTCTACAATGTTAGGTTCTCCTGTCTATGAGGTTGTCACAGCAAGGGGGCAGTTTAAGGGCACTTCCCTTAAACTCACACTGAGCTTACAAAGGGGAAGAATGGAGCTGATTTTAAAAATCAGCTTATAGGGACCAGCCCGGTAGCATAGCGGCTGAGTTCATGTGCTCCGCTTTGGCAGCCCGGGGTTTGCTAGTTCAGATCCGGGTGCAGACCTAGCACTGCTTATTGAGCCATGCTGAGGCAGCATCCCACATGTAAAATAGAGGAAGATGAGCACAGATGTTAGTTCAGGGCCAGTCTTCCTCAGCAAAAAGAGGAGGTTTGGCAGCAGATGTTAGCTCACGACTAATCTTCCTCAAAAAAAAAATCAGCTTATAGTCTATTATATGATTTATTGTCTAAATCATAATACATTTAAGAATGAAAATGAGTGTCATTATTAATAATGCCAGACAACAAGAGTTAACTAAGATCGTCCAGGGAAAACTAGATATATAGTCACTTTATCTATAGATAAAGAGAGAAAATTAAACAAGTATCAACACTTTGAAAACTGAATTATTTGATGTATAGATTGTTTCTCAGAAAACCTTATGTTAAGTTGATATTTTTTATAATCTATTTGAGAAAACCAAAAAGTAAATAGGCAATTGAGGTATGATGAAATAAATTCTATGATTGGGTAAAAACAGGGTATTCTTCAAGATTAAATCTGAACATAAATGAGAATGTGTTCCATTTCAACTAATAGGAAATCCAATTCAAACTGGCTTTAAGAAGAAAGGGAATTCATTGGTTTATGTAACAGATATATTGCATGGGCTTCAGGCATGGCATGCTCGAGACTCCAATTTCATTGCTCACTTTTGCTCTTCAACATTGTCAGAGTAGTTACAGGATACATTTTGCATACCACACTATATTTAAAATGAAAGAAAACTTTTCTTTTCTTTTCTTTTCTTTTTTTGGTGAGGAAGATTGGCCTTGAGCTAACATCTGTTGCCAATCTTCCTCTTTTTGCTTGAGGAAGATTGTCACTGAGCTGACATCTGTGCCAGTCTTCCTCTGTTTTTTGTATGTGGGATGTTGCCACAGCATGGCTTGATAAGAGGTGTGTAGGTCCATGCCTGGGATCCAAATCCACCAACCCCAGGCCACCGAAGGGTAGCACATGAACTTAACCACTATGGGACTGGGCCAGCCCCAGAAAACTTTTCTTTCTTGGCCCTCAAATGAAAGTTTTGAGCTTCTCTCAATTGAACTAGCTTAAATCATAAACCCATACCTGAACAAATTATTCTGGCAAGGAGGATAGGAATCCCACCCTAATTCCCTGGTTTTACAGAATAAGATGCTGTGAGGGTTACCAATACACCTACTCTAGTCATGACTCCAGATTGTAGGGAACTGAAAAGAAAAGTTTCCCACAGGAGTCAATGTTTCAACCAAATATAATTCCTTTCTAACTGGACTAACAGTCTTATCAACATGGTTCATTTTTTGTTTCATCCTACAGTAATCCCCCCAATCTGTGGTTTTGCTTTCCCCAGTTTCAGTTACCCATGGTCAACAGCAGTCCAAAAAGAGTAAATGGGCAATTCTAGAAATAAACAGTTTATAAATTTTAAGTTGTGCACCATTTCAAGTAGCATGATGAAATCCTACGCCATCCTGTGCCATCCTGCCCAGAACGTGAATCATCCCTTTGTCCAGCGTATCCACACTGTATATGCTACCTGCCTGTTAGTCTCTTGGTAGCCATCTTGGTTATCAGATTGACTGTTGTAGTGTCACAGTGCTTGTGTTCAAATAACCTTATTTTACTTAACAGTGGCCCCAACACGCAAGAGTAGTGATGCTGTCGATTCAGATATGCCAAAGAGAAGTCGTAAAGTGCTGCCTTTAAGTGAAAAAGTGAAAGCTCTCATCTTAGTAAGGAAAGAAAAAACGATGCTAGTTTTGCTTTTGCACCTCAAACTGTGAAACTTACAGCCACAGTGTGTGGCGAGTGCTTAGTATAGGAAAAAAACATATTATATATGGGGTTCAGTCCTCTCCATGGTGTCAGGCATCCCCTGAGGGTCTTGGAACATATCTCCCATGGATAAAGGCGGTCTACTGTATTTTCCTATTTCTTGGTAATGTTATATAAGTAATTGCAGAATTTAAAAGCTGAAGAGAAAGAGGACACAGAATACCATGTCTTTTGTCATTTCAAAAGCAATAGAAACTAACATATTCATTTTCTTTCATTAAACATCAAGAGAAATATAATGTATTACATAAACATGTATAAATAAGGATTTCCAACACTGATAAACAGGAAATATTTTCTTGTTACCTTGTTTTCTTCCTTTTCTCTTATCCTATTTTTCTTTGTCAACTCTGATGACATCTCCAAATTTCAGCTTTTATTCATAAGAAAAAAGTGACTATCATAGTAAAGAACACTTTTGTTACAATTTGGACACTCCACCCTTTCCTCAAATAAAGAGGAATCTTAATATTATGTGAACATTTTTTCCTGCTTTTTCTCATATTTGTGGAAATAACATGAGCTTTTCTGGAGTCAGGCATCTAAAGCCTCGCCTTGTGTTATTGGCGAGCTACACAACTTCTGTGATCCTCAGTTTGAGCATCTGTAAAGCTGGGGTTGAAAACTCAATGATACATTGTGGTTCTCGGGAGGGAAAGCACATTGTAAGCTCTTTGTAAACAGATCTCAACTCTGCAGTTGCATTTGCTCTAACTGTGCGCCACTTCTCTCCACATTTTCACTTTGCTCTAACATAACAGTGGTATCTTACGTCATCCATCAAAGGAAATAATTAAATAAAGCCGCTCTTTAAAACAAATATTAATTTTAGATGATTAAATAGGTTTGTATGGAGATTCCTCTTGCTAATTGTAGCAATTTTCCTTGGTGAAAAATGATAGACACTTGAAAAACCAATTAATCATGATGGCTCCTTTTGCGGCATAAATAAATCAAACTTTCAAACCTGAGATAGAATCAGAAGGGCAATGGTAGTGTTTCAAAGCCCCTTGTCATCTGATGCTACAAATTAAAAAAAGAGAGAGAAACTTGTTTCACTCTAATCATTTTCCAAGTGCTTCAGAAAATGTGTATTTTCCTAATAGATAAGAATTTCTTACTTGGATTAGAATTGGAGTGTACCCAGAAGGGCACCTTCTGTTGAAAGAGGTTTTCAGACAGCAGAGTCTGGTGAGTGTGCCTCAGGTCAAAGAAGAGAGGGTTTTGAGAAACTCTGTGGCTAGAGACAGGTGTGTTTGAGCCCGGGGAGATATGCAGAGTCCACTCTAGTTTCTTTCTTCTAAATCATTCTTACCTTAAGTCCCCAAGTATTTGATGAAGGAGGAATGGGAAGAAAATGTGCACACTATTATAGGAAAGATTTGCCCCTATGCTATGAAGACTTTTAGAACAAGAGTGTTATAGAAATTCGTGCCAAATGCCTAGCGTTTGTTTACCGGAAGATAATGTCACAGCTTGGGTTCCTGGGAAGCAGATGCTGCGACGCAGTTCAGCATCCAGGATGTTTATTTGGGAGTGCTGTTGGGTCAACCGGAGAGGGCAGAAGAAGAAGTTGGGCTGGGATGCAGCCTCAGTAGAGGCCTCCTCTGACTATTCAGGGAGCTCTGAGGCTGAAGTGACGCTTCAGAATTGTTATGATTCGGGGAGAGAGGACCAGACCTTTTTAACTCCAGGTCAAGTCGCTCATTGGATGTGAGCTTTTCAGGGAAGGAAACATAAACTTAGGAAAGATGGCTCGCTTCAGCCAGGGCAATTCCTCTAAGGGGGTTGACAGCTGAAGGCTCTCTCCCAGGAGCTCTACTAGCAGCTGAAGAAATAAGTCCCTTATTTCTGAAGGGGAATCTGAGCCGCATATTACAGCTTCGTAGTACAGATAAGCTTACTATTTCAAATAGGGGCTAGCTGGAAAAAGATTAAATGTCCAAAACTGAGTAGATTGCTAAAATAAATTGGGATATATCACAAATCAATATGTATTACATGGTATTATTTTGTCACAATATTTATTACATACCCCAAACCACATATATTATTTTGTAGAAATATATGCCACGTATATTTCTATGAAGACTATACATACCCATATAGAATGCTATGGAAAGAAATATATATATAGCAAAAATTTAGTATGGTAAGTAAGGGTTAGTGACTCTCCCATACTTTCACTATCAGGTTTACGATCACCATCTGTGTAAAAAGTTCACTCAAGGCAGACATGAGAATATTCTAGAATTTAGGGGCAGGATTCAGTTAACCTTAGAGACAGTATCAAGCCATCAGAATCTTTGGATTCGATGTGGGGACACCGAATAGTTTGGGCATCAAATCTTGGGTACCATTCCAAAAAGTACAAGCTCCACAGCTTGCTGGATTTTTATACCTGGTCCTTAAAAGATGAAGAATGCATCTAATATATTTTAACCAAAACATTTATCTTGAATAACACTAATATCATAAATTAAAATCCATTTCTAACATTCATTTTGCTCGTTAGGAAGACCTCTTGGTGTTGACTGTGATAAAAATACTTAAAATGCTTGTCGTACCTGTCTCCAGAATCTGGTCTTTCTGATTAAAGTCTGGCCTCATCCGCCATATGAATTCCTTATTGAGCTAACTGACTGCTAACACACTCCTACTATATCATATATAATGTCTATGCTGAAGTATGGTAAAGGAAATTATAGCCTTTATAACGTATAATTCATACATATTTTTGTTAAGGAAACATGTTTTTTGCTTTTTATTTTACCACAGACATTTTAATATGCATGCAATCAGGAGTCTCCCATGATTCATTATCTCCAAGATCAAATTTCCTCATTCAACTTATCTTTCTTACAGCAAGTATCAAGGGCAGTTGGAACATACGTATGTAGATTTGTCTTGATTTAGAGTATTCAGCCTTAAGAATATATCTGGTAAACAAGCAAACTCTGGGTCAACAGTGTATTTGCCAGCATTTTATCTTTGTTCCTAAATATTTTAAGTGAGACCTTTCTCTCATCTTTATGTCCTAACCACATGAGAAATTTGATTATTTTGAGTGGTCCAACCACAAAACAAAACACAGAGCCCCCAAATCAAAAGTTCTTTGTATATATTAAGAAAAGACAACCGTTTGGTGTCAATTCAATCTCGAATGAAATGCTATTCTGTGAAAACATCTCCCTGGCTTGTATGGGGGTAATGGGGCGTGGGATTTATAGACTCAGCAGTAACTGAGAGATTAAAAGATATGTAGCTTCTCCCTACAACTTTGCTTAATGAAACCCTCAGTTTGTGCTGTGAAAAGAGCTTATTGTTTTCTTTTCATGCAAATTATCATAGTTTTTATCTGTTTATTTAATAGTCTGTAATTTGGAGTAATATATTCTCTTTTTTTCTGATAGCATTGGGAAGTAGCAAGTGGAAAATGCTAACAGGAGGCAGATTAGCAAGTATCCCATAAATCAGAGTTCATTCCTCCTCTTTCTCCTTCCTTCTTTCTTAGTTTCCCTCTTTCCTTCCTTCCTCTTTTTATTTCTTCCTCTGTCCCTGTTGATCTGGATTTTCTGCTTTGTCATAAGGGAATTCTTTACTGTAAACAGACGAGGCGCTGGTGAATTTTCTCTGAGTTTACTGAGATTGTGGGTGGACTCTGGGCTTGGAGCTGCCTGGTGCTTTGCATTCGACTCAGGGCTCTGGAATAGCATCCTTATTTGCTGTTCTAATTCTCCCAACTTCATGATTAAGGTAGACAAAAGTTATAACCCTAAACTATTTGACAAAATGAATTTCTAGTGACATTGCTCTTTTAAAAAGTAAACATCTATCTAGTGTAAAAATTTACATTAAAGAATTAATTCAAGTGAGTCAATGATGTAACTTTTACACTGCCAAGTGAGTGTGTGTGGACTGGTACAGCCGGGTCACAGACTCCAACTGTCCCCTTATATTCTCTATACCTGTTTGTATATTTGAAATGCTTCGCCATTATGCTTTATAAAACAATCTCATCATATTTTTAAAAACTAGAATGGGCAATGGGACAGCGGGGGCCATAAGGAAGGTTGATCAACCTGCTACTTCGACTTCAAACTGTCGCTCTTAGTGTCATCACCACCACAATTTTAAATTTATGCTTTTACTATTTTGAAGTTCTTTTCCTTTGATTACTCTTGTTGATGCAAGCCTTTGGGCATAATATTTATGTACAGGATTTATGCAAGATTCTTCTACTAAAGATATGAATTATTTATTATAATTTAAGAAACATCATCATTTAAAAATTTCATAATTCGGGTTTGCTCAGAATGATCTGAAAGAATAAAGCTTATGTATGATTCATCTCATGAGAATTAAAACAGGAGGATTAATATTAGTTCAGGTCTTTCTTAATATTGGCACATCTATGAATCAGCAATAGATTTTTTCTAGTTTGAGATACAAAATTCTAGACTAAAATCTCACTGATGGTTTATCACCGGATGATTCCATATTTGAGTTTCCTTCCACTTTGTCTTCAACTTTTAAAGAGAAGAGTGGAGAAAAGAAAAAGGGAGCATTGGGAATTGCTCTTCCTATCTCTGTCCCTATAGTCCTTCATTTTCTTAACTTATCATTGAGAAATATTCCACATGTCTCTTGCCTCTGCTTGTTTCGTTTGTCTTCATGTTTGTATTTCACTGTTTTGGAGAAAATCATCTACCGCCATTCTGAAGGTCATTTACCTGAAAATGATAGAGAGCGGTGTCTATTCAGACAACTACATAGTAATTGCCTATCACTTATCATTGTTCATTAGTTCTCTGTTTCAGGATCGAGCGTCCGCCTCTCCACCTCCCTCACATCCTCCAGAACATTATCACAGAACCTACTGATTCATTCACATCCTTGGGCTAAATTGGCTACCCACTGTGTTCCTGTTGTTTTGTGTATGGTAGTGAAAAGATTTAATTGGATATTGTTGAAAAGACACAGAGGCTAACTCTCAATTTTCGTATGTGGTTCTTCCCTCTCCTTCTGTACCACCTCCTTTCCTTGATGAGAAAATTGCCCTCTCCATGGTAACAATAAAAAAAACTTTCGGATTTTTGGTAGTAGTTGTTGTAGGGAAAAGAAGTCAAAAAGTAGATGAGGTTTAAAAATGAAAAATGAGACGAAGACAGCTGGGAAGAAGGGTGAATGTTGAGTGGATGTGGAGGGGGAAGAATGAAGTTGAATGAGCAAAGCTGAGCTAAGGAGGGAGATAGTGTTTCTGTATCCCAGAAGGCAATGCCCCTTCCTTTCCTGCAGGCTGGCACTCCCCAAAAGATAAGGACTTTATTCTGAAATTCTTCCAGGATTCACTCCTCAAGAGCTGCTTGTCACAAAACAGCAACACTTGATTTCCTCAGTGAGTCACAGTTCATTAATTTCTTTTTAATGTAACACTTTCGTGAGCTCCAGTTTCCACCTCTTAATAGGGACATTTAAATGGACTTTTAGTAACTGTGTGAAGGAGATTCAACAATACACCTCTCCCACCTCTGGAGACCTTTGGTTAAACCAGGTCTGCCATGCAGAGCAGAATTCTCACTGCTTTATGCCTTCCGAGCTTTCTAGATTGTGGAATTTTGTAACCCTTGTCACTGACTCTCACTTAGTATTGAACCAGGCCAAAGAAGTATGCCACATTATGACAAACAATTTAATGCTAAATGGCTGTAGAACCATTGTGGTAGGCTGAATAATGGCTACCTAAAGATGTTCACATCCTGATCCCAGAAACCTGTCAATATGTTACCCTACTTGATGAGAGGGACTTTGCAGATGGGGTTAAATTAAGGATTTTGACGTGGGGAGATTTTCATGGTTTATCCTGGTGTGTCCAAGGTAATCACAAAGGTCTTTCTAAGAGAGAAGGCAATGTGGTAATACAAGCAGAATCAGAGAGATCAGAAGAAGCTATGCTGCTGGCTTTGAAGATAGAGGAAAGGGCCATGAACCAAGGAATGCAGGTGGCCTCTAGAAGCTGGAAAAGGCAAGGAAACGAATTCTCCCCTAGAGACTCCAGAAGGAACACAAGCTCTGCTGACACCTTGATTTTAGCCCATAAGACCCATTTTCAGACTTCTCACCTGCAGAACTGTAAAATAATATGTCTGAGTTGTTTTAAGCCACACAGTTTGTGATAAGTTGTTACAACAGTTGCAGGAAATTAATACAGCCATGAATATTTAATAATAACCAATATTGCACAATTTTAATATGGGCTTTTTCATTGGAGTTTGTTTTTTCTCAATTATAGGGAGTCAAAGTAGGGTGTATAAAAAAGTCATGATCTCGGGGCTGGCCCCGTGGCCGAGTGGTTAAGTTCGCGCGCTCCGCTGCAGGCGGCCCAGTGTTTCGTTGGTTCGAATCCTGGGCGCGGACATGGCACTGCTCGTCAAGCCACGCTGAGGCGGCATCCCACATGCCGCAGTGGGAAGGAGCCACAACGAAGAATATACAGCTATGTACCGGGGGGCTTTGGGGAGAAAAAGGAAAAAATAAAATCTTTAAAAAAAAAAAAGTCATGATCTCTCCATTGTAACCATAGAAATATATATTTACAATATTTTAAAAATGACACGTCTGAATGTACTTGTGTGGAATTACAACAAAGCAAACAAAAAAGTAAAGTGTCCACTTGGAAGTGAAGTTGGGAAAGAAATGAGAAGAAGCAGACCAAGTGTGTAGCTTTCCCTGCACATTTTTTTTCTGGATTTGTTTAGCCCATCGCATTCTCTTCTAGAAACCTAACTGTGGTGGAGCTTTGCTGGATTCTATGGCGTGAGAAGCACAGCCACAGGGACAGCCAAGTGAAGAATAAATTTGAGAGGAGGGAGCAGAGTTGCTCGGAGAGAGGCCTTGTAGAGAGGCATGTGCACAGGGCTAGGCTTAGGTGTCAGGCAGACCTGAGGTCAAATGCTTTTCTACTCTAAGTAGCTGGCTGTCTCTGGGGGAAGTTATTAATCTTCTCTGAGCCTATTTCCTCATGTGTAAAAATGTATATAATACCCAGCTAGGTAGAGTTGTTGTCAAGATTAAATAATGATGTTTGTAAAACATCTAGCCCAGCTTCTGCTACACTGTAGCTGCTTAAAATATCATAACTAGGATGTACAAGAGGAAAACACTAGAAAAGGAGGCTCTAAGCCATTTTATTCCACCTCCACCACCTGTTAGCTCTGTGACCTTGCATAAGTTATGTAACCTCTCTGTGTCTCATTTTTCTTGTCTATGAAAGAGAACAAAAGTACCTAGCTCATGAGGTCTGCCCGGTGGCATAGCAGTTAAGTTCACACACTCCACTTTGGCAGCCCAGGGTTCACCGGTTCAGATCCTGGGCACAGACCAACACACTGCTTATCAAGCCATGCTGTGGCAGGCATCCCACATATAAAGCAGAGGAAGATGGTCACAGATGTTAGCTCAAGGCCAATCTTCCTCACACACACAAAAAAGGTACCTAGCTCTGCTGGTTGCTGTAAGTTTACATAGGCAAAGTGCTTAGGACAATATCTGGCACATAGGAAAAGCACAATAATTAGTTGTTGTTATTATTGTGTTGTAGTTGTTACAATATAGGAGTTTGAATTGTTTAAGACTGAACTTTTTGAGGAAGTGGAGTAACAAGTTTAGTAGATATTTCTGGTGAATACTATATTTACGTGGATCAAGATTAGGGGCAAATAATTACTATTAAAAGATTACAAGATGGATATTTATTAATGAAAACTGTACAATCAGTTGCATCTCTCAGATTCACTCTTTCTTATTTTTTAACCTTCCATCTTGCGCTTCCTGTTGTTCAAACATTTAATGCTCTTGACTCCTCTTCAGCATCACGTGTACTGTGAATTATTTTTGTCGTTACCTCTGTATGATAGCACCCCTCTTGTGAACCAAAAGCCTTGAATTAGCTTTAGCCTCTAGCCTACCTAGCTTTGAAAGTTTTAATTGAGGTATTGACCTCATTAACACCTGCTCTGACCACCATCTTAGAGAAAACTTTCCCCAAAAGTAGATCATTAACATAACAGAGAGAGAGGGAGGAGTGGGAGAGAAGAAAAAAGAATTGAGATTGAGGTATTGGAAATTGGAACCAACTAATAGTACTGATTTATTTTTTGTCAACTTTTGTCTCTGCCTAGTCTCATGCCAGTGAAGTGTCTGAGGCCACAAAGGTTAAGCAATTTTGCTCACCTCATATAAATAAAACAGAAAAGTGGATAGTTAGAGAAGTCTTACTGCGACCTTTCTCCAGGGGTTACTGCTTCTTTTTAAATTACTGAAAATTTATTGAACTGAGTGTTAATAATAAGCAACCCTCCCAATAAAACAGAGAATTAAACTTAACTGTTTCCTATCATGTAAACAGCTTGGTTAGATAGGCAGCATTATAAAAACCATTTAAGAATTAATTATACTTATCAACGTGATCCACCACATCAACAAACTGAGGAATAAAAACCACGTGATCATCTCAATAGATGCAGAGAAAGCATTTGACAAGATCCAACAGCCATTTGTGATAAAAACTCTTAACAAAATGGGGATAGAAGGATATTACCTCAACATAATAAAGGCCACATCTGATAAACTCACAGCCAACATCTTCCTCAATGGGCAAAAACTGAGCGCCATCCTCCTGAGAACAGGAACGAGACAAGGATGCCCTCTATCAGCACTCTTATTCAACATAGTACTGGAGGTCATGGCCAGAGCAATCAGGCAAGAGAAAGGAATAAAAGGAATCCAAAGAGGGAGGGAAGATGTGAAACTCTCGCTGTTTCCAGACGACATGATCTTATATATAGAAAACCCCCCCAAAAATCCATCGGAAAACTAATAGAAATAATTAACTACAGTAAAGTTGCAGGGTACAGAATCAACTTACAAGAATTGATTATACTTGCCCTTGGAGCAGATCTAGAAACTCACAGTTAAGAGGCTGCACACATTTTCCTATCAAACAGAACATAAAGTTTCTGTATTCCTCAGATTCAACTTCATTTGAGCCATGTGTTGGCTTGGAACTGTACCACGTGAAGCCATTCCCCCGAGAGTGGGGCTGCTTTCACGCCGCAGTGCAAGGTCGTGATTTACTGGTAGAGTGTCCTACTGTAGACCCATTTTTATCGGATGAGAACTAGTAGAGTCTAGGGAATTGAAAAGTATATCTGAGCTTCTCCCCATAGAATATGTCCCTCCTTTAAAAGCTGTCACACTGCAAGTTTCAATTGAGTTAAAGGCTGTTGTGCTCCTACAGGGAAATATTTTCTATTGTAATTTTTATATCCCCCAATAACAGTCTGTTCTTTGTTTACTGAAGAGAGCTTTTATGTCATAAAGTGGTATTTTTTTTGACAGAGAAGCAAAATCATTGTTTTATTATAGAAATTTTCCTCTTACAACAGCAAAAATAAATAGCTCGTCTCTTAAATTCCTGATCAATGTCTAACACCTCCTACCCCCAGCCACACTTCACTGCAAGTGTATTAACACTCTGTAATAGCAACTCTACTCACCTACCAGGAAAGGATCTTCACAAATGATTTACGGCTAAGCCAGGGTTTCAACATATAGCGCCCAGTCAAAAGCAGATTTTTATCTTTTCCCCAGTCATACAATTTCTGAGAAGCAATAGATTCATGTCGATCTCTGAGAATATGCAAACTATATTGTCTATTTTGAAGCATGAGATCCAATTGTTAAGCTTTTTTTCTTATGTGTATGTCCAAATGGTGCACATTACATCATTTTGATGCAAAAGTAGGAGATAGATTTGTGTGTACCTCTCTCCTCCGTTTGGATTTTGCCTATTTTGTGGCACAGGTGCTTTCTCTCTCTCTCTCTCTCATTCTACACTTATCTGGAAAACTCAGAGAGATTTCCAAACCATTGAGACGTTGTTCCTTAGCGTGAGCACATGCTTGTTTGCTATCCAAGTGTTATCTTCACTTTGTAGCAATCAGCACTTGGTGAAATAAGAAAATTGAGACCTGACGGATTTAATATGTTCTACGTAACATACTCCTCAATTGCTCTTACTGTAAAGAAACCTGAACTGGGCATATTTGACTAATTTCTACCTAAGGTATTTGAATTCCTATAAATAGATTTATTGCTTTAATCTCCCCAAGATTGCTTGATATAAATGTAATCGTCCTCATTTGACAGATGAATAAACTGAGCCTGATTTTCCGTATATATTCAACATGGATTGAACAGCTGCACCAGTTATTGTGATAATTCAAGTCTTCACATCCACCATTTGAAGATAGGAAAAGTGCATTTGGGGCCCTGAATTGTACCAGTTGACTGTGTCCATGAGTTTAGTCGGCTCTAGATAATCACTTATTTCTCTACTTCACTTGTCATGTACAGGTAGCGTCACAGAACAGTGACATCTCTTGCTCTGCTTCAGTTTATTGATGGCCACGGTTGACAAGAAAAACAAGGTTCTTGTCTCAGTACCTAAATAAGTGGCATCTCGAAAATGTTTTGAACACATGAAGAGGCTGAAGGCATTTTTAGCATAACCTTTTGTTAGCTTTGACTTTTTTGTTTTTGAAGGAATGAGTACAGCACTTGTTAAATAACAGTCATACTCCTTTCTTAGATAAACGAGAGTATTATCTGAAGACTCATTTGCCAAAGAAAATATCCTAGGTCTAATGCAATAATAGATAGAAAAGGACATTGAAAAGTTAGGTTCACAAAATATATCAAAATATTATATTGATAAGTCCTATCACCACTGGTAATAATGTTTGAAGTAATACTTCTAGAGAGATTCCAATTCTCTCTCATACTCTGAAGGTCTCTGTTTATTCTTCAAAGCAGGAATTTAAGAATTTAACAAAACATTCTGAATGTTAACTTTTTTTAAAACTGAAACTACCGTCCCTCTCTACCCCCATCCAATTTAGTACAATATTACAAATGGAATCAGAAAATCTGTTTAATAATTATCTGGAGCAGCTTTTTTTAATAAGAAATGGGGTTGAATTTATTTTATTTATATACAGTGGAGTTATTATTTTCTCCTTAGATAAAAGGATGTGTGAGGTTAAATTAGAAATGTTTTCATGACAGGAAATTTAATCAAAGGGGGTAGATGAGGTTTTTCTTGGATTGCTGCAATTTAGTTTTCCAGTCCTCTCTTCAAAAGGATTTTGGATGCAAGGGTGCAAGGTTAATATTTGTAAAATGCCACTTTTATTGCAGCATTCCTGCGTTCTGAAACCTCCAATGATTCCCCATTGCCTTCGACAGAATGTCCTTCCTCATTCGTCTGGTATTCAGAGCCCCAGCCTCCCTTCCCAACTTCATCAGTCATCACAATTCTGCTCACTTCTGAGTAGAGCTGCCCTCCCTACTCTTCCGTGTCTGCTCTAGTATACTCAGACCTCCACGTATTGGTTTAAGCTCAGTCCTTGTTCAGGAATCCCCTCTCTCTCATCCTTAGGTCATTATCAATCCTGTTCATCCTCCAAGTTACAGTTCAGGTTCTTGATCCTCTATGGCACTTTCCCTGAGCATGCTTATATTAAGATTCCATTCTTCAGAATCTCGTTAACACAGAGTCTGCAGTCTCTAGACTATTATATTTCTTATTTATGTATTGTCTTCTGTTATTGGCTGGCTGCTTGTGTGAGCATGCATGGGTGGGTCTGAAGGTTATCTCCCCAACTGCGTTGCAAGTCCATTGCAGGGTCATTGAATTCACTGGGTATGCTCTTTCATGCCATCCTCTATCACCCACAAGGCACATTCCCTACTGTGGTATACTGTGCATAGAATACTACTAATAAGTAATTCCTGCCCATTTGATTGATCAGTGCTCAGTTACCTGTCACCTCTAGCCTCCTTTATCAGGGATTTCTGCAGGCTCTGGACAACAGCTTCAAGACACAAAATCAGGAATGTTCTATACCAGGCAAAATATTATAAATAATGCCCTCAGATAGTTATATTTCACTACTCGTGTAATTTATCCTCCATTTTATTAATTTGGTTCACTTATAATTCAATTTGCTGTACAGGGTACTCTGATTAGATAAAAGAAAATTTATCTCAGCCAGTTGAAGTTAGAATGGTTACAAAATCATGTTATTCAAGATAGAACAAGAAATGAATAATGGAAAATTTGAGCAGGAATAATCCCAAAATATGTATATTGTAAAGTGATTTCAGTTTTCCCTTTCCTCTCAAATATACGTAGGGAGAAAAAATCATATCACTTATTCTGTTGGGTCATGACATCAAAAGCCTGCCAATGTGATGCACATAACAAACACTGGTTTTAAAACTGCCCCAATTATCCTTTGTCAATATGCTAAATTTGCAGAACAATAGGGTTTCAAGAAATGTGAACAATGTAGAATAAGTAATAGGTCTAATGTTGAATAGCTAAAAATATCAGCTCCCTTTCTATCAGCTTAGAAATGTATTTGCAAATCATTATCAACCAATTGTAGCTTAAAATTCTTCTTTCTTCTTGACTTTGAAATTATATTTCAAGATCCCCAATTTACACCACGTTGTTTACTTACTGGCTTGTGTCACTCCCAGGAGTGAAAGGAGTTTTCACTTTTGCATGTTAAGCGTTTTATGAAATGATAAGTGAATCCATCTTTTAAGTTTTCTGTGACAGAATAACTTGGAAATGATCATCATAATCTCTTTTTCAACAATGGGAAAGAATTTATACTAAAGTAACATAGTAATAGTAGATTAGCTTTGTATTATACCATTACAAGAAAGGCATAAAATTTGGGAAATTTAAGATACATTTTTTTAAAGTCTCCCAAAATGCCAACAAATAAAAAAGATATTATTACAAAGAAATAAAGAAATAAATTTCACAGGCTGCCCTATTGGTTTTTGAGTTTTGTAAAAATTTCTTAAATAGCTATCATATTTTTGATTTTTGAAGTTAGCCAAATGATCAGTAACTTTTATAATGCTATTAAACACTGCTGGAAACAGGGATGTGTGTTCTAGTAACTTCCACACCCTTCCCTTATAATTCTCTTTCTTGCACCACTGTTTCCCCTTATTGTGTCCACTCAGTTGATCCATCAACGCTTTTACTTACAATTATCTGTTTACTGTATTTCCAAGAAAGGACCAAGAACTGAGGAAGCTATTCCAGCCAAAGAATAAGAATAATTACAAAAATCTTGGTTCCCACAGCTTCAGTTTTCCAGCCTTCATTGCTTCCCAGGTCCTCATGATAAAATCCAAACACCTCAAACTGGTTTTTGAAAAGCCAACCATAAACCACTTCCGCTGTATCTATCTAAGCTTATCTCCCATTATTCCCAATGAATCCTAGACACCAGCCAGCCCAGTTGAGGCTTTATTTCATATCCGTGCCTTTGTTCAAGCATTTCTTTCCCCTATAATGCCCTCCTCATGACCTAGCCAATCTTCCAGGTTTCACCTGCAGTGCCATCCCTTCAGTGAAGTCTTTCCTGAGAACTCCCGTATGTGGTGGTCACTGCCCTCGCTGATTCCTTTTGGTGGTTGTTCCTATCTTTATCATTCACTTTGGTGCTTTGCTGGATACTTTCTCATATCCACTCTCTAACTTCCTGTTCTCCCCTGGGAGGCCGAACAATATGGTAGCAACAACGTGTTTGCTTGCCCACTGCCTAGGTCCTTCTAGTGGGAGCCACAGGCAGAGCAGAAGGTAAGAGGGGGAGAGTGAGTCAGGAGATGGCTAGGTCCCTTTACTGACAGCCACAGCTCCTCTCAAGAGGTCCTCTCCCTGCAACTACTTCTCAGATTCCATTAACTGTGCCCTCTGACGAGCCTTTCAGGACTTGAGGACAAAAGGCTCCCCATCCCAGTTTGAATGGGTCATTTGTTTATTTCAGGAACCCAGACTGATTCAGTACTTACTCATTTAATTAGTTAAATGGTTAATTTCCCCTTTCGTGTTCCCGTGATGTCCCTGTCCCATTTAATCACACCTGTATTAAAATTATGCTATGTTATAGCTATACTATATTATACCATAGCGTAGGAGTTTGTAACTGTAATTGTAATCATACTATATCATAGCTCTTAAGTGTGTGGGCTCTGGGGCCAAATTGCCTGTGTTAGAAATTCTGCCACTTATTAACCTGTGATCCTGGACAAATTGCTTAACTTCTTTTTCTTTCATTTTCCTTATCTGTAAAATGGGTATAATAATAGTACCTACCCCATAAAGTATTATGAGGATTAAATTGATTCATCTTTTTTATTTAAAACTTTTATAGGTCTTACGCAGCAGGAAATGTTCCAAGCATTTTACAAGTATTAGCCTATTCTCATAACAAACTTAAGAAGTAAATACTCTTATTATCCTCACTTTACAGTGATAGAAATGAAGAAGAGAGCCATTTAGTAGCTTACTGAAAATAATAAACCAAGTGGGGCTGGCCCCGTGGCCGAGTGGTTAAGTTCGCGCGCTCCACTGCAGGCGGCCCAGTGTTTCGTTGGTTCGAATCCTGGGCGCGGACATGGCACTGCTCATCAGACCACGCTGAGGCAGCGTCCCACATGCCACAACTAGAAGGACCCACAACGAAGAATATACAACTATGTACCAGGGGTCTTTGGGGAGAAAAAGGAAAAAATAAAATCTTTAAAAAAAAAAGATATATACCCTAAAAAATAATAATAATAATAATAATAATAATAATAAACCAAGTAAATGGCAGCCAGGATTCAAACCTAGTCAGCCTGACTCCAGAGTCCCTTCTCTGAGTCACTACTCTATGATAGATTGTTCTGGCACATAGTAAGTGCTCAATAAGCAACTATTGTTGTTGTTGTTAAAATTATCTCCCACTGTATTAGTTGTCTATGAGTCTTTATTTTTTGCTGGATTATGAGTTCCTCAAGGAAAGAGGCCAAGTTTTATTTGCCTATGTATATGAGCTAAGTGCTTGGCATATAGTTACAGGTTAGTAAATGTTTGTGGAATTAATTATTAGTTGTTTCCCATGTATTTCCCAAGGCCTCTTTACTCTTGGGAACAACTAATACTTAGCTAAAACTGAAAATGGAATTTGAGATCCTAGCAGCCGTTATTGTTGTTGGAACCACATGTTCCCCTTTTAATCCCGAATTCTTTCCTCAGATGATTCGCCACTTTCTTTGTAGGTTTCCTGCTTCACTTCTCCTGCAACCACAGTGGCTCTGCTTCTCCAATAGCCGTTAGTACTGATAGGGTCTCATCTCAGATGACTGCCAACCACACTGTTCTGCTTTTCCTGACCGAAAGAGATTTTTTTCCCAAACATGTATTTTTCGATTCATGATTGCTCCTTACAGAATTTAGAAGAAGTTCTCAGGAACTAAGCAAGAGGCATTTCACTGACATAATTTAATTCGGGTTCAAGTGTGTTCTTTCCTGTCATCAATTAACTAATGCTTCACCCAGGATACACAACTTTTATCCTCTGCTAACTTCAGGGGTGAAGTCAGGATCAGCTACATAATTTGTGGGGCCCAATGAAAAATGAAAATGTAGGGCCTCTTGTTAAAAAAATGGACAATTTCAAGGTGGCAACAGCAGCAGAGTAAACCAAGCACGGGGCCCTTCTAAGTGCAGAATCCAGTGCAACTACACAATTTATACACCCATGAAGCTGGCTCTGATTGAGTTCTCTGCCTATCAGGGCACTTCTCGCTCAGAGAGGTTGGAATTTTTTTTTGTCTTAACTTTGCTGCTTTCCATAGTGTGAAAACTGGCCCAAAAGTTCCTTTTGCCATATCTTCCAGGAAGCCTAGTGTTTGTTATATATAAAGGATTTCTGATGGCTTGCTTTGACATCCTAGTGTTCTTCAGCTACATGAGTAGAATAGAACTGCGTAAGCCTTTTAAGTAATTTTCTTTTCCTCCAATTAAATTCTAGGCTCATTGAGAGTAATGGCCATGCCCTTCTTTAAAAAAAAGTAGCAGTGGTTTTTGATGGAGCTAATTTAAAAATACTAATTTACTTGAATTGAATCTTAAGAGTTGTATTTATGATGTCTAGTAATTGTGAGTTATACATCCAGATGGTAATATGGAATCATGCTATGTGGATCTCGGGAGTTGATGAGAGGTTTAGGGTCCAGATGGACAAAAGTAGGTGGGTTAGCTGGGGTCTGAGATTAAATGTCCCACGACAAGATTAAACAGGAAACGATGTTAATAGAGGAACTATCTATGTGAAAGGAAATAGGGAGGAAGACAGGGAAGGTGAGAGACAAATTAAACCAAGAAGCAAGTTTGATCACAAATGAAGGAAAGAGGAGGTTAGGTAGAAGCATCCCAACGTGCGGTCTAAGGAAGATTCAGCAAGGCTAATGGGGAGTCATTGAACCTGAGTAGACCCGAGGAGCCCCACGTCTCCAAAAATGGTTTCTGCTTTAGTATCCCTGCCACGTTCTGTCATGGGTGAGGAGCAGTCTCTGGGAGGCTTGGCTTCCATTCAATGTAGTGATGGATTTCCAAATGCAGCAGCTGGGATCCTCAGTCAATTAGTTCTTGCACATTCTCATGGCCACCACAGTAGGTATTAGAAACAATGGTATTTAAAGACTTGAAGTGGTAAAACTACTAGAAGAAAACATAGGGAGAAAGCTTCTTGACATTGATCTGGAGAATGACTTTTTGAATGTGACACCCAAATCACGGACAACAAAAGCAAAAATAGACTAGTGAGATTGCATCAAACCAAAAAGCTTTTGTACAGCAAAGGAAAAACTCAACAGAGTGAAAGGCAACCTATAGAATGGGAGAAAATATTTTCAAGCCGTATATCTAATAAGGGGTTAATATCCAAAATATTTAAGTAACTCAAACAACTCAGTAGCAAAAGTAACAATAATAACTTGATCTAAAAATGGCCAAAGAACCTGAATAGGCATTTCTCAAAAGAAGACATACAAATGGCCTGTAGGTGTATGAACCAGTGCTAAACATCACCAATTATCAGGGAGAGGCATTTCAAACCCCAATGAGATATCACTTCGGACTTGTTAGAATGGCTGTTATCAAAAAGACAAGAGCTTACAAGTGTTGGTGAGGGTGTGGGGAAAAGGGAACCCTTGTATACTGTGGGTGGGAATGTAAATAGGTACAGCCACTGTGGAACACAGTATGGAGGTTCCTCAAAAAGTTAAAAATAGAACTACCATGTGATCCAGCAATCCCACTTCTGGGTATATATCAAAAGGAAATGAAATCAGTACCTCAAAGACACATCTGCACCCCCATGTTCATTGCAGCATTATTCACAATAGTCAAGACATGGAAACAACCTAAATGTTCATCACAAGTGAATGGATAAAGAAAATGTGGTATATGTGTATATGTATGATGGAATATTATTCAGCCTTAAGAAAGAGGGAAATCCTGTCATCTTTGATAACACAAATGAACTTGGAGGACATTATGCTAAGTGAAATAAGCGAAATATAGGAAGACAAACACTGTATGATCTTAAATGTGGGATCTACAAAAAGTCAAAGTTAGAGAAACAGAGAGTAGAATGATGATTTCCAGGGACTTGGTGGGGGCGGGTGAGGGAAATGGGAAGATGTTGGTCATAGGGTACAAACTTTCAGTTATAAGATAAATAAGTTCTAGAGATCTAATGTACAGCATGGTAACTATAGTAACAATAATGTGTTGTATACTTGAAATTTGGTAAGAGAGTAGATCTTAAGTTTTCTCATCACACACATCAAAGGTCACTATGTGAGGGGATAGATATGTTAACTAGTTTGATTGTGGTGATCATTTCACACTGTATACATACATCAGAACATCAAGTTGTACACCTGAAATATATACAATTCCTATTTGTCAACTGTATCTGAATAAAGCTGAAAAAATTTTTAAATGGAGTCTGAGAGACAATTTAAAAAGACGTTTTGTATAATTTAGACAGAGAATTGCTGCGGAAGCTCCGCTTCCTTCAGAAGACCCTCCTTGGCCCCTAAATTTGGTTAGATATCTCTGCTGTTTGCTCTGATAACTCCCCTTGTTTCCACCACCATAATGCCCACCTCAGTTCACTTGCATTGCTTATTTACTGCCTATCCTCACTACTAGTTCATTTTCTCCTTGAGAAGAAGTTTACCCCCTTCACTGCTGTATCCCCTGTGCCTAGCTCAATGATTAACATAAGTACTAAAAAATATTTGCTGAACCCAAATTGGAGGACATTCTGCAAAATACCTGGCCTGTATTCTTCAAAACAATCAATGATAAGAAGTTCAAAGTAAGGCAAAGGACTGCTTCCTATTAAAGGAGTCTAGAGAGATATGACAACTAAACGCAATGCGTGAACCTGGGCCAGTAAATGAAAGACAATTAATGGGATAATTGCCGTACTATGAATAAAGGGTGTGGTTTAGATTATAGTACTAAAGCCATGTTAAATTTCCTGACTTTGAAATTGAGCTCAGGTTATGTAACAGAAAGTGTTTGAACTTAAGACATAAACGCTGAAATATTTAAGGGTAAAGGGCATGATATCTGCAAATTATTCTCAAATGGTTCAGAAAACACTATATATAATGTTACATATACAGATATTATATATACACATAGAGAATGCTAAATGATGAGGTGGCAAAATGTTAACAATTGGTGAGTCTCAGTGAAGGGTACATGGGAGTTCTTTGACCATTCTTGCAAATTTTCTGTAAATTTGAAATTACATAAAAAATGCTTTTTGAAAAAGCATTTCTTGAATAAATGAAGGACAAAAGGATAACCACAGTCAGGAGGATTTTATGAAAAAGTTACCAACGGAGATGCTGGTAGAACATTCAGAGAAGAAGTAGGGAAGTTATGTCCAGCAGGAAAATATCCAAGCCACTTTAAAATGTAAATGAGAAGTGAGAACGTGGAGGACAATAAAGCTGACTTTGGGTTTGGCCAATCTATTTGGAGAGGCAGCCGAATGCAAGAATAGAAGCCAGAATTAAGATGCTCAGTGAGGCAATCGAAAGCTAGACAGATGATGAGCATCCTCACAGGTAAAACTCTCTCAGTTACTAGAAAGGCTACGATTTAAGACCTACCTAATTTAAATGCTTATTTTCTTCCATAAAGTGGTGCTAAGAACTATTTCCCCTTGTCGTTCTTTAAGGTTAATTTTCTTAACTTGTAAATAAAGCAGTCTAAGGTCTACATCTTTACGCTATATGTAATCTTAATTCATGTTTATTTCCTGAAAATGGCAACAACTGAAAATCACCATGGGCCTTTGTTTTAAATAGAACTGTGTGGAGATTGTTGATTTTTGTAGAAAAATATTAAAACTATAAAGAATTTGTTGTTAAACTCTTTTCTTAGACATTTAAATATTAAATATTCAACTAAACATAAAGAATTTCCATTGGAGTATTGTTTAGATTGAATTCCATTTTAACAAATACAATAACAAAGTGTAATTCTTTCTAAGAGCCTAAAATGACCTACTTATAGTATGCATGGCTTCATTGTTTAACTCCTTTTTCATAGAATTGCTATTTATAACCACTTCCCCCAACCCTGGCTGGTGAGGGGGGTGGCGTGGGGGTGCACAGGGAGGGTTTAGTAGGATTAATGACTTCTGATTCACTTTGTATTTGAAGATTTTTTTCCCTTCATCTTTGCTCAGCTAGTGGAATCCATGATGAATTCTCATCTCCAAGGGGTAAGCTGTTTTTAGTAAAGCTCCGTAGCTGGCTTATGACTCCTTAGAAATAGCATCAATTCCTTCCTTCTCTTGTGTTTGTTTCTTCTGGAATGATAGAATCCACGTAGACGTGCTCAGTCATCATGCTTAGGTACTGCTAAGCATGTAATGATGTTAGTTTTGTTCATTTAAGTTGTCTGTGTAATGAGTACCTGGGCTCATATCAGAAGAATAAATAAGCATGATTAGCATTCTGCTTGTTTAGCATGACAAATATAGACCACTAAAGCTAGAATGAAGAAATTGAACAACAGAAGAGGACCATAGGTCATATAAGGATGACGATTAGAGCAGAAATAGTATTTTTGAGAGAGTAGCATCAGGCAAGAGCACCAGATTGGAGGCAAAGAAGAGAATTTCGTAGATGGATATTTTGGAGGTAGGTGGTTTGAGTTACAATTAGCTCTAAGATGTTCTCCCATGTGTGAGTGGCTCCGTGGAATAGAGATGAAGGTTATTGTATTTGAGAAGTTATGGGATTATAAAACTAACTTGTCAGGTCAAAGAAATTATAATAGCAAATAAATAGAACACATTCAAAAGAAAACCAAATGAAAAGGAAAACAATCTTTCACTGCATGCGTGTGCTCTGTTCATTAGCAAGAAGGTCTCACTGTTGTTGCAATACCTTAATGAATAAAATACTTAAATGTATGTCATATTCAAATCCTTCCCTTTATTTCTGCAAAGAAAATCAAAGGAGAAAATTCCCATTCCACTCGACTGAAAAACCACTATATAATTAGTATATTAGTGTCTGATAAATTCCATAGCAATATATATTATTATTTTACAGTTTCTTTTTTTGAAACAGACATTTGCATGTGTTGAACAAAGAGTGGGATAAAGAGCTCTGATTTTGTTTTGAAATTCTTTAGAAATGCATACTTCTATTGCAGTTGTGAATCTCCTTAGATTTTTAAGGAGGCTGCTTCAAAGGATGTCATTAATAATCTTCTCAGGTGCTTACAAAACATGTGTCTGTCAGCAGAATTAGAGAATCACCCAACTAGAGAACAGGCTTCACGATACCCTGAGACCTATTTTGTTCGTTAGAGAGGAAAATGGCTTGTTTTAAGTCTAAATTGACATGCTTGCTAATTTCAGCAGTAAAAGCTGTTCACTGTGGTCAGGTTTAATTTAGAGTCCAGTAAGGTTCAGATTAAAGTTGATCAAGTTACTTCTACAACATACTTCTTAAACGAACTTTGTAATCCCAAAAGAAGGGAAAAAGTACGTGTACATTGGGTACCCAAAAAAGTACATTGGGTAATGTATCCACAAGTGAGAAGCAAAGAATAGCCTGGTTCTTTGATAGTGAATTAATATTAAATCAAAGAAAAATAACCTGATGAAGATCATCTTTGTTATATAAAAATTTCCAAGAATCAAAAAAACACAAATTTTTGGGGGCCGGCCCCGTGGCCGAGTGGTTAAGTTCGCGCATTCCGCTGCAGGCGGCCCAGTGTTTCGTCGGTTCGAATCCTGGGCGCTGACATGGCACTGCTCATCTAGTCATGCTGAGGCGGCGTCCCATGTGCCACAACTAGAAGGACCCACAACTAAGAATATACAACTATGTACCGGGGGACTTTGGGGAGAAAAAGGAAAAATAAAATCTTTAAAAAAAAAAAGCACAAATTTTCATTTAAATGACATAAACCATACCTGGTTTATTTGTTCACTGCTATAGCCATAGCACCTAGAACGGTACCAAACGCTTGATAAAGTTACAAAATCAAAGAATGAGTGAGTAAAGGAAGGAATTTATGTACTTTGTTAGCTATGTATATTTAGAGTTCTTCGTTACATTTGAAGGGAAGACTTGACTTTATCTGAGGTTTCTGGGTGAGTCTGTTTTTAAACAATCTATTGAATGTATTGAACATTTCAGAATGGGAAATTCCAAGGTAGCTTTTCAACTTGCTGTGTCACAGATAACCAGAGTTTAACATTCGAACCCTGGAAAACATCTTCTTTTGTAAAATCTCTCTGCTACTCTACGGTGCCTCCTTTACAATTTGTTTGTACTCTTCAACTGACTTTTGCCACTTCCTTCAATAGCTGTCTTTGGCAATTTGTTCCATATTTCAAACACTCTTTTGTGTAAAGAAACCATAAAAGTTAGAAACCTGAAAATTGGATTTTTCTTCTGAGCAATCACAGCTTACAAATGTGGAAAATTTGTTAAAAGTTAGTCCCTCCAATTTTTCAATACAGAGAGGGGAAAATGCTCAAAATAGATGTGTAATGTTTGGATAAGTTCTTCCCGGTGCTTTAATACTACCAAAAGCAATTGAGCTTAAATGACGAGGTCTATCTCGCTACCTCTTCACAAAGAAACACTACAGAATGATCAAAATTTAGCCTTTCCCAAAACAAAAATTCTTAGAAAATCAGCAGGAGTCGAAGAGTATAATAGATAAGTTTCATAAACATTACCATGGACCACATTTCGTCTCTTCGCTTTCATCAGCCTCATGTGGTAGCATAAAGATCAGATTTAAAAGCATGAAGACTTCTGGCTTGTTTATTAGTGTGGTTATTAGGAGAATGAAACAAGAAACATGTGTAAAACATCTGTCACATAGTGGTTATAAACTAATAATAAATATTCATTGTACTTTTCCAAATAAAAATAAAATAGATTCAGTTTTAGGATGAGTACAAAGAAGAGATCCTATTTTTCTCAAACTTTTTTTGCCAATATCGCTGAAATTTTGGCCCTTTAGAGAGAAGAAGATGACAGAGACAATAGATGGACACTTGAGGGAGGGAGGAATTTCTTAATGATTAACACAGCTACCTAAATTTTAAAAAATATGTTTATTGCCTTCATTCCATCTGGTACTTTTATCTAAAGCAGTGTTAAAGTCAGTTGTTATACAGAATATGAATACTAACTTCTAGTCTGGTGCTTTCCAGACTTACCTGATCATAAGAATTAAGTAGAGAATGTGTTAAAAAATGCACATTCGCAGCCCTCCTTGCTACTAAGTTATTCTGGGGGGGGGGGGCGGCGGGGGCGGGTGGGCAAAGGAGTCAGGTGATTCTTATTGAGGGCGACTTTGGGGGAAGACTGATTCGGCTCAGCTGCATCACCTTCTCCTTTTATCGGTGAGGAATCTTAAGTACAAAGAAGTGAAAGAAGTTACATCTCTTAAATCACTTCTGCGCTTTTTCTGTTTCTAAAACATACACTTTAATTTTGACACTGCACAAAATGAGATTGTAAGTAGCTATCTTTCTCTTAAATACATTGTCTTAATTCAAAATTCCGTATCTTACTCGTGGTGCTCATAGACTGCTTTAAGTAAACGCACGTACTCTGAAATGAGTCCATCTAAACTCTTAAATAGTGAAGCGGATCTACAATCAAGATTTTCATTTGAAATATTTTTGGTATCTAAGAATGAAATTTCTTGTTAAATTGTTTTCTATAAAACCTTACACGTTAGAGATTTATATCCAGTAACATCTTTTGTGTTTCTAAAAGTGCTTTGGTTGGTTTGAAAATTGCATTTTACTTTGTATTGCAGAGAAGGAATGCGCAATGCTGGGGAACCTCGATATTAACCTATATTTGTTCCTTCAGGCAACGCTACAGGATTTGGAACAGAGGCGCCCCCAGTTGGAAGAGCTCATTACTGCTGCCCAGAATTTGAAAAACAAAACCAGCAATCAAGAGGCTCGAACAATCATTACTGATCGAAGTAAGTCTTTTAACACGCATGTGAAACTTAAGGCAAGATGTATGAAAAGTTTCAATAATGACTTAAGTCCACAGGACTCCACTGCGTTTATAAAAACAGTGCAAAATGGTTGTAAACTATCACTGCTGTACTATGATTTTCATCCGTAATGTTATCTTTCAATAACAATGTAATTCTGCGGATAGAGGAAATATAATTTTTGTGAATTCAGGCTTATATAGTTGAAAAGCGTGGAGCGGTGGGTGTGGTAAGCGTGGTGTGGCAGAACGTTTGCTCCTCAGTTGTCATCTATCTGGGCTGGCATCCATGGAGACGCCAGTCTCTCCCTCATAGCCTTGGTTCTTGGTCCAAGCAGGTGGTTGCTTCCTGGAGCTTCTTTCATTCCCGTCTGCAGTGGTGCTTTCGGATCTGGACGTCTCTCTGCTACTTTGATGCCCTCATTGTGTAATATGAAAAATCGTTGTACCATTCCTTATGGCATCCTGGGGTGGGCAGGAATGTTGGGAGGCTGTCTAAGGGCCGTCTGCCTAGACATTGTGCATACTCTTTTCTTCTTTACACAGAGCAATTCAGAGTGACCGTGGTGGGGTCGGGAAGAGGGATAGGGGGAGGAGGAGGGGAAACTACTCTCCGTTCTGTTTCCCTCAGAGGCTCTCCTCAGGAAAGAGGCCCAGGTCGCCTCTGCTATCAGATTCTCTTGGATCTCCCTGGATTTCCTCCCTTCCCTCCAGGAACACACATGGATACTGACTTTTCTTACTTTCCCTCACTTCCCTTCCCACAAGCAGAGGAGTCTTTTCTAGTGCAGGAGTGGGGAAAACCTTCCTTGAATCGTCTTTTTTCCTTCTAGATCTTTTGTCTTACACTAGGCCTAGGCTTTTGAAACTCAAAAAGCAAAACGCTATGTCTCCATAATTTACATTCTGCTGTGTCAACATTCTCCTAAGGAAGTGGAAGCAGAATGCCTGGCTGCCAGTGTGTTGTGGGTGGGGAAAGAGTAACCAGAATAAAAGGTTAGTATTGGAAAGATGTTCTTAGTCATACTTGTATGTTTTAGGTAAATACTTAATGATAATAATTACTATTTATTGAATATCTCCTAGGTATCAGGCAGTATGTGTAGTGTGTGTGTAATGTGTTGTATGTGGTATGTGTGTGTGTATGTGTCTGAAATCTTTACAGAATCCTGTGAGCTAAATTTCATGATCCCCATTTTATAGATGAGGAAATGGTTTCTGAGAACAGTTAATCAAATTGCTCAAGCTTATAAAACGCGCAAAGAACATAGCTTGGAATTTTCAAATGTCTTTTTCTGACTTGAAGGTCTGTGTTCCTTTTAGTATGTTTACCACTTCCCATCTTGTCTTGTTGTTTTTGTTAATGACCTTAATTACTAGGACTAGCCTACATACTTTTTCAGTCTGCAATTATATATGTTTTGATTCATTTCCTGAAGACATTTCATCTTTCACTTGTAGTGATTGTTAATTAAAATAGACTTTTCTTGATTTTGAAATTTTAACTCTATTGTTGCTCAAACAATGTATTTGGATACATGCTAATATATTTGTTGGGTAGCACTAGCCACGATAACAAGTAAGCTCCCAGATCTTAGTGGCTTACCACAGTAGAAGTTTACTTTTTCTTCTGCTGTTATCCAAAATAAGCAGCACTCTATGAAGTCATTCAGGGACCCAAGACTCTTCTATCTTTTGTGTGCAGAACATCAGAGTCCTATGCATGTAATGGACAGATAAGGAATGAGTATTTCTCTTTGGAATTTATTATGAGCCAGGCCTGGAATTGGTGCACATGAATTCTGTTCATGGTCTATTGGCTAGAACTTGTTATGTGGCTACACCTAAGTGCAAGGGAAGCTGGAAAATATTGTCCAATATTGAGCCCGGGAAGAAGAGGACCGAGTTTGGTAGGGAACTAGTCAATCTCTTCCACAGCTAATTTGGACAGGACGAATGCACTTAAGTTCAATAGTTTTGTGCAAGCTATAGGATGTCATTTCTATAACCATGTCTATAGCAAGGCAAGAGCAAAATTGCCTTGTAATGGCCAACATAGGTAGCTGTTTAATTGACGTAGTAGGGTGTTCCCCCCTCAAGCTGGAACCATGAGGCTTCTCCACCAGGCTGCAACACATGTAAATCTTAGTGAGTGATTTACTCAGTATGAGGCCGAATTCCCATTACGCAGTTAAGTGATCTGTTTCTTGCCTAAGAAATATGGAAATTTGGCAAAGATGTTTATGCAAATCTGAACATACTATATAGAAAGTCATTTGTTATTTTACTAATGAAAAATCACTTCTATTTTTTCCCCAAGAGGAAAATAGCACTAATTTATTTTACAGTAGCTGTTCAACATTGTCTAAACATTTTCCATTATCCCTTGCAATCTTTGTTTTGATATTGTATTGACTTTTTCATGATGGAGATTAAAATGGAGTGACCAGAGGGCATGTGTGTATCTCTCGGCTAATATCTACTGATTTCAATAGTTGTGCTTTTCTAAGCTTTTGTCTTTTAGGAATGAATACCTTTATGCATATTTGCAGCATAGTGGAAAGATTCCAATCCAAATGGTCCAAAAAAACATTTTCTTAAAAGCAAGTGTCCTTTGAGACATGTCACATTGCTTATGAAGGGCGTAAGCCGGAATCTTACTTCCAAGTATGCCTGGAGCCTCTGATGCTGGCACCAGGGTAATTCTGACAAGATATGTTTATCTAAACAATGTCATTTGTAGCCCTGCTATGCTTCAGTTTATCTCTCCATTTGAAATCTATGAAATAGGATGGAATTCAATACTTAGAGAGTTTCAATCGTGTTCAAAATAAAATCTTTCTTAGTAGAGATTTGGTTTTCAGGGAATGGGCAGAAATAAAATACTGGCTCATAAAATTGTATTTTCTTTTTTTGAAGATTTCAGTATGCTTTTTTTATTAGCTTGAAACTTCTAGAAATACTTAAAAAAGAATCAGCTTAATAAAGAAAAATATTCAATAAGTGTATAATAGCATACTGAAACATTTTTCCTTCCTCAGTAAATCTCAGTCCATAACTTTGAACACTCGGGAAAATCTGCACATAGTTATTACATTCTATCTAAAGAAAAGTCCAGTAAAAAGCAATTCCTCTCTATTATACTAGTAATATCTACTCTAAAATCTCAAGTAGTTGCATCTACAAAATAGCGACATGTTTCATGGTATAAAACTATTTCCATGGTATCAGTTGTTTTCAGGTGATTGTATTGATAGAACTCGTGGTAATAATCGAGGTGAGAGAATAAATTTCATTCTAAGTACATTCAAATGAGAAATTCCCCTTGCCGTTTCTGATATTCAAACTGCTCATTTTCCTTCAGTTTTGTAGTTGCTGAATGTGTCAACCATTCATGGTCATTTTCTTCTGCAAAAGGGCTAGATTAGGGGACCAAAAACAGAGAAGAAGGCTCTAAAATTGCTTCCTTGGAGGTTTCTCAATTATGCAAAACTCTTGTTCATGTCCATTACCACTGCAGATCATAATACCGTAATACCCCGCGTAGCAGTGGAGAGGACGTGGAAAGAAAAAGCTGCTCTCTTTTATTGCACAAATAATATTGGTGATCATGGCTCACCTGACAATTGTATTTGAGAGCCTTGCTCTGTAGCTTCTCCCTCCATGGCCCCCCCAATTATCATGTTAAAGATCTATAGCAATAACACACATAGGTGTTGAGGGCCAGCTGCCTGAGCTGGCCACTTAGCAGCTTTGTGACCCTGAACGATCACCTGATCTCAGTAAACTATCTGATCTCAGTTTTTTCCTCTATAAAATAGGATTACCTGAATCTCCCTAAAGGTTGAGAGAATTAGATGAGCTAATACATAGGGAGCGCTTAGATCCTAGCCATAGCAAGAGCCCAGTGAATGTCAGCTCTTGTTATTTTAATTATAATCTAGTTGGATTGTTTGAACGTTTAGTAGGAAAGCATTTAATAAACTCTTTGGTGGCTATCTGGTTCTTGTACTACAAAAAAAGAGAGAGAGAGAGATTCAAAAGACCAAAAGGAAAAGGTTGCTTTGGAAATGATGAAATAAGATATATAAACAGAATTAAACAAATATTTGGGTAAGCCTTTATGTGAGCGACACTACAAAAAGCAAGACAATTCATGCAAGTTATTTCATTTTCAATATTTACTATAATCTTAGGAGGTAGGTATTATTGTTCTCATTTTAGAGACAGAAAACTGAAGCTCAGAGAGCTGAAGTGATGTGCCTTGCATCCTAGTAAAATGTCAAGTGACGGTCTAGTATTTAAACTCATGTCTCTATGATTCTAAAGCCAGAGGCACATTAAATGGAAAGGGCTGGTTAGTCACAAAATAGGAAGGAATATTTATTTGAGAACTTAAAATATTAGGAATAACCTGTTTGTTGTAATCCGGGTGTAGATTTTTTGCTGCTCCTATTTATATCGTTGTCTTCTATGCATTTGGGTGTCTAAGTATAGGATTTTCCCTTACCTGTGTTGGAAATGTACAGGATAGTGGACCTCGGTAAACTACTAGCTGCGTGACCTTAGCCAAGTGGATTCACTTCTCTAAGCCATGATCCCCTCATCTGTCATGTGGGGTTAATAATCATACTTCAGCTGGTAGGGTGATTGCGAAGATAATATCACACGATGTTTCTGGAGTGAATACTGACATATACTAGATGCTCATTCAGTGGTACATACTATCATGGTGAGATGAATTTGGTACCGAGGAACTGGAGATGGGAGAATATGAGAGTATAATATATGGCCTTCTATCAGCTAAACCAGGGGAGGAACTTCTGAAACAGAATGTTACGAGAGAGTTGTATTTCGTTTTTAATTGTTTTTTTCAGTGAAGACTTTTTCAAACCAGTCTGGATTTTTTTTGAGAAATTTGGTGACATCATATAAATTTTAAGGAAATGAATTTGTATCATATTGCTTAAAGAGCTGTCATACAGGGCTGTAGAAAGGAGAATGTTCTGCTGTATGAGAATAAAAATACTCTTCACAGGATTTTTGAATGAACTGACAGTTTTCTAGCAGCTTTGTCAACCCATCATTCATTGCTACAACCAAACGTATGAAATCCTTCATGGCGAAATCAAAAGACTTTGTTGTTTTCCACATTTTTATCAAATCTCTATGGCTAATGAAATGCCAGCCAATATCTTCCTCTCAGATATTGTCTATTAGAGAGTTGCTTATTTTAGAAGAAGTGGAGTCAACCATGTAAATTTCCTTCTTTTGACATCTAGCACCTACTGTCAAACTGTTATAACTACAAGCAGGGCTCAAAATTTATATCCACCAGGATGCCACTGGCAACCAAAGAGTTCAGTTTGCTTCAGTTCATATTTGAATGCTTACTCTGTGCTAGTTAGTATCAGAGGTGAGGGAGGGAATACAGGAAGGAATAAGATTCAGCCTTTGCCTTATAAGAGCTCGCAATCAAATGTGGGTATTTGGACAAGTATATTTGGGCAAGGCTGTCTAAGATAAGTACTTCAGGAGAGCAGTATACAAAATACTGAGAGAAAGCAAGAGGATGGGAGATTGGCTCTAAAGGAGAGGGTCCTGGAATGCTTCCAGGGGGAAGATAAATTTGATCTGGCCGTGAACAGGACTTTGAAAAGCAGAAGGAGGCTGGAGAGGGAAGCATATTTGAGGAAATGATGACAGGAGAATGCATAATTAGATTTAGGTTAGCAATAGTGTGACAGATGAATTTGTAGGAGTGGGAGTGTGTGTGTGTGTGTGTTGTGGAAGATAATGAAGTAAATGAAGTCAGTGAGACCAGTTAAGAAGCGAAAGAGCCCATGCTGGACAGTGGCAGTGGAGTGAAAAGAAAGAACTGAATTGAGATATATTGATTGGATGTGTGCAGTTGAAGATCTAAGAGAGAGCTTGACTCTTAAGATTTTGAGATTCAGTGCTTCGGAAGATGGTAATATCATAACCAGAGACAAACTCAGGACAAGTTGATTATGGGTGATAAAATAATACGCTTAAGATATAGCTGATGACCATAATGAGAAACAATTGAAAACACAAGTAGAGATTTCAGGAGCAAAGATACTTCTACACAGATTTGGAAGGTACCTCGAGTGGATGAACTTCCACAGAGACAGGGTGCCAGGGGAAAAGTGGACCTATGGAAGAGCCTGAGGTTGGCTTACATTTAAGGGATGTAAGAAGAAGAGTTAGCACCACCCCTCCCAGTGACAGCATGCAGTATAGAGGCACGTAGACAAACGCACACCGAAGAATGAGTTTATAGGTTTTGCACTATATTTTGTTTTCTATATCTTCTGCTGTACAACCAATCTAATACTATAAGTTTCTTCCTGGTTCTTAGTGATATTTTGAATAAAATAAGGAAGTGTAGAAATCCTTTAGCTGAGAGTTAAAGATTGTTGTGTTTATATAGATCAGGTTTCTAACTCAGCCCTCAGTATACCAGGAAAAATAGTCATTACCATTTGCCTTCTAGGTCTAATGAAGTCTTTTGCTTTTTATTTTTTATATGTTTGTTATTTTTCAAATACTTTGCAGAAAGAAGAAGGAAGAGATAGTGAAAATCAACTTTATTAGACATTTTAATAAGAATTTAAATGCAACAAACTTCTTTTTGTATCAAATAAATTTTGATGCACTAACATCATAAACAATGTAGCGTCCCACATCATTTTAGCAAAACAGAGTGGTTCAAGTTCTTCAAGCAAAAAATGTGACGAAGGCCTTCCTGTTAAATGACTAACTAGGTTAAAATACCATATTTCCTTTCCATCCTTAAAAATATTTTGTTCACTCATCTGTCCATATGTTTGAGAAAATTCATCTAGGTTATCATCAGCTGAAGACTCAGTCTGAGATTTCACCTGTATCATCAATTTCACCATCATCATTAGAGTCTAGAAGGATGATTTCTCTCTCTTTTCATTTATCTTCCTTTATGTCTAATAATTGTGAAATGTCTTCCTCTGGCAATTTTCTTGTCTTTGATGTTATGGGGGTAAAATGAAAAGTTCTAAATTTTCACCTGTGTTCAATGAACACTAAAAGCAGACTCCAAAGATGGTATCTCCAGTCTTATTTTATAGCTTCTTGAAAGAAGATGCAATATTTTGGGCAATGTAATAAGAAAACTAAAGGATGAATATTTATTTCGCTATTGCTTCATCCTTCTAAGCAATTCCATCATTCTTCCATTTACTAATCATTTTAGCATAATTAAGAATAGTTTATGAGTAATGATGAAATACCAAAATGTTTCCAAATATAGGAAAAATAAGATCACTAAGAGTATACAATGTATCCTAGACTTATAAAAAGATTCAGTGGACCCCTGTGATAATTGAAAAAAAAATGGATTTTATTTAAATAATAGATAATATATCTCTGTGTTCTTTCATAGACCTCTAGGAAAGAATAAAATTCACAAAATAATAGCTTTTACAAATAGTTAGAAGTTCTCAAAAAAGAAACGCAGAAAATAAATTTGGATGCAAGGGACCTTGATGGTATACCAAAGGGTAAACAAAACATAACTTGCTCAATCCTACTACAAAAATAAGAGTTTTAGTTCATATATTATTATTATTATTAATCTTTTCTTCCAGTGTTATCATACACTAGGAATAGTGAGAATGTTTAGTTAGAGTTCTCCAGAGAAATAGAACCAGTAGGATAGATGGAGACACACACACACAGAAAGACAGAGAGAGAGAGAGATTTTAAGGAACGGGCTCATGCGATTGTGGGGGCTGGCAAGTCTGAAATCTGCAGGGCAGGCCAGCAGGATGGATACTCAGAAAAGAGTTTATACTGCAGTTTTGAATCTAAAGACAGTCTAGAGACAGAATTCCTTCCTCTTCTGGAAACCTCAGTCTTTTCTCTTAAGGTCTTCAACTGATTGGAGGAGGCCCACCCACATTATGGAGGCTAATTTGCTTTACTCAAAGTCTACTGATTTAAATGTTAATCACATCTTAAAAAGTAACTTCACAGAAAAATCTAGACTGAACTGGTGCTTGAACAAACAACTGGGCATCATTGTCTAGCCAAGTCAACACATAAAATTAACCATCACAGTAAGCTTCATAGTGCCATGTGTTTCCTCACATGTAAATTTCATGATTCCTTTAATTTTCATTAGTTAATAAGTTACCTGGACCCAGTTAATAAGGTACCTTGAAATATACATTGAATAATAGAAATGATCTTTAATATCTTAATGAATTTCAGAGCTTCGTTAGAGTAATTATAACATGTACATAAAAAATTTTACCTATAAAAAGCAAGTGTATGTGGGTTTTTTTCTTCATAGAGTTTTACTTAGGTTGTGTTAAATTAATGCTAAACATCTATAGTGAAATAATTCTGTTTTAGTGTATCTCATTCTTTAATTCTATAAGAGGATTAATATCAAAATATATTTGAGTAGGATTTAAAATCCAAACAAGCTGTCATCATTATGTTCAATTATTAATCTTTCATTTGAGTAATAGGAAAAATAAATATAGTTTCTTTAAGGTGATGTAGCTACAATTAGGAACATAAATGGAGTTTTCTACTAATGCTTATTTTGTCATTATGTTTCTTTTTAAGGGGAAAGATTTGGATTATCAAATGTTGTACTCATGACTTTAAAAACTAAACCTAATGAGCATAACTATAAAATACATAAAAACCAAATTAATGAAAATGATTTTTTCTGTTTGTATGATAGAATAAAGATGATGATGAATAAATATAAAGAATTTCACACTCAGACAAAGTGAGCTGGTAAGACAAATAGAAAACAGAAAGAGATGTGCCCAAAGGGGAATTCCAGGTTTTCATAGGCTAGCATTTTTATCTTATGGCTTAATGGAGCATTGCAACTAAAGACCTGAATTTCTATTATATTTTGGTACCTCTGGGCATAAAGAAGATTACTTCCTGGTGGTACCATGCAGTTTGGATGAAGCTAAGCCAAGGGCTAGATGTGTGCCATGGATTGCCCCTAAAAGATGCTCTCAGCTCTCCTCAGGTGTTGGAAAAGTGTAGGGATTATTTTGAACCTACCATTTCTTTCTTTACCAAAATCTCTTCATTAATAATTTAAAGCAACATAGCTAGTTGCTGATCACTAGTCTTTATTCTCTTGTAAAGGGAAGCATTTATGAAGTAAACAGGAGGGATTAATAGATTGTAACCTTTCTACATGCAAAGGAGGTACCTGGCCTCATTCTACTTTATTCAGGAAAAGGAGGTTGCAGTTTCCCATTGCTGCCAAAAAAATCACCCCAAAACTCGGTGCCTTAAAACAGCAATAATCATCTATTATCTCTCACAAGTTCTGTACGTCAGGAAATCAAGAGTGACTTGCTTGAGTGGTTCTATCTTGGGATTTCTCATGAGGTTGCAGTCAGTAGTCAATTGGAGCCACAGTCAGGTGAAAGCTTGACTGGGGCTGGGGGATCCACTCCCGAGGTGGCTCACTCAATATGGTTCGTGAGGTGGTGCTGCCTGGTTGGTTCCTCTCTACAAGAGCTTCTCCATGGGACTGCTTGAGAGTCCCCATGCTTTTGTGGCTGGCTTCCCCGAGAACAAGGGAAGCTGTAATGCCCTTTTTGACCTAGTCTAAGCCTTCACAGTATTACTTCTTCAGTAAATTATTTGTTGTAGAGGTCAGCCCTGATGCAGTGAGGTGGAGGGATGAGGGACTCTAAACGCCATAAATACCAGGAGGTGAGGATCGCTAGGGACCACTTTGGAGCTGACTACCACAGGATTTATCAGGCCTTCGAATGAAAGTTCTCTGAAACATGGAACAAAGTAAACATGTCGCTTTGACTCTCTGCATCAGACACCCTAGAAAATGTCGACACTACTCTTCCCCTGAAAATGGCAGACCACTGGTGTGTGCCCTTTACCCTGCACGTGCACATTGAAAGGAAAAAAAACCTACAAAGACTTTTTCTATAGCTGCTGGATGTGTTAATTATTTCAGGTCCACTCAGTCTGGCTCCACATGGAAAATATGGGTTTTGGAAAGAAAGCTTTTGAGTTTTGGAGGCCTAGACAGCCTACAGAAAGACCTAGGCAGCTAATAGTTGGTTATGGGATAATGATGACAATGGCGGTAACAACAATGATGGTTGTTGCTTTTATATTAGTGATACAAACACATAAGAATGTCTTTCCTTAATTTTATTCTAAGAGTAATGTAGTACTGAAAGCAATGAATCTAAAATGAGAAGACGTGGTTTTAGTCCTGGCTCTGCCCTTTAATGACAGTGGGACCCTCGGCAAATTACTTAATCTCTCTGACCCTTTGTTTTTTCATCTGTAAAATTCTGATGCCCTCCATACCAGATTTCTATTAGGATTAAATGGAATGATATATGGAAAAGCCCTTTCAAATGGCAAATCACTACACAAATATCAGTGTCTTAGTCATCTCAGGCTGCTCCAACAAAATACCACAGACTGAGTGGCTTAAACAATAGGCGCTTATTCTTCGCAGTTCTAGAGGCTGGGAAGTCTAAGATCAAGATGCCCGCAGGTTCAGTTCCTGGTGAGAGCCCTCTTCCTGGCTTGCAAAGGGCCGCTTTCTCACTGTGTCTGCATGTGATGGAGAGAGAGAAAGCTCTGCTCTCTCCTTCTTCTTATAAGGACACTAATCCCATCGTGGGGCCCCACCCTCATGACCTCATCTAAATTTAGTTGCTTCCCAAAGACCCCATCTCCAAATGCCATCACATTAGGGGCTAGGACTTCAGCATGTGAATTTGAGGTGGGGGGACACAAATATTCGGTCCATAACAATCAGCTATTTTCATCAATGGGAGCTCCACCAGGTCTTTTAGGTGTCAACAATGATAGAGTGCTGCTATAAGGGTCAGAGTTTTTCACATCTAGAAAATGGGTACATGAAGATTTGGAATTGTGCTTATATCTACACACAGAATTTTTAGCACCTGCTCCAGAAATTCATCCACACTGAGAGTGTTCTCTTAAATTCCAGTCCAAGGCCTTGGGAAAAATAGGTCCTCCATCAAGGTTTTCTGAATAAATGAATAAAATGCTTTATGATATTTTCTTCAATGTTAAGATGAAGCAAAAATATTTTAGGCAGAATATTCTATTTTCAGGGTTTCCAGCTGTTGCATAGTCTGGTTTATTACCATCTATAAGTCCAACCCTGGATCTCAGAAGTGAAGCCATTGAGAGTCCCCTACAAACTCTGTAGGGCAGTAATAGAAACAGTGAACATGACAATTGGAATTGGATTTTTCACTTTAACACAGGAGCCATCGCTGCCTTGGGCCACAGCTGGCTTTCCGAAGAACATAGAATTGTTGGAGGGAAGGAAAGGCAGTGTCATATACCAGGCTGATTCACTTGTTATCAGAAAAGTGTGTCCCAAACAATAGAATGTTTGAAAAGATAAAATTGAGTCCCAAATGCAGAGAATAAGAATGAGGGGGAAACACCTTTCTCTATAATTAAACAGAAAACTGTGCCATGAATTGATAAGATTGAGTCAACTTGAAAACGTGAACATGCAGCATAATTGTGCAGAAAGATAAGGTAACATGAACAACATAGGAATAAATGGGCTCCCATTGGTCTTTTGAAACAATGGCAGTTTACCTGCTCCTCCTCGAGGATTTGGTTTAGTCTTATTCATTATAGGAACTGCTAAAGGGGAAGGCACAGTCCTGTTAGACTATAAAATGATGGAGTTCTCTTGATCATTACTAGTACTTGTAAATTGCTCAGAGTTGTAGAACATCGGGTTACGTGTCTCTCAGTGTTGGGTACTGTGCCAAACATAACACATGTGTTCATAGGGGACATAGTACCATAGGAGGCACATAGCAGTTAATGGAATGGGATTCATTCTTTTTCTTAGCATCTAGTCAGGCACTCAAAATGCCCAGATTTCCGTCTTGGTAGCTAGGTGTTTCGCTAACTGAAAACACATCCCAGAGAACTCCAGAACATATGAAACACTTCAGACAGTTTGGAAGTATCAAAATTTTTACCTATTTATTTGGCAAGGTCAAATTTTATTCAGATTATAAACATCTTATAAATAATACTTTAGATCTATGTTATGTTTTACATGAATTGGACAAAGAACTCTAATACATGTATGAATTGATTTGATTTCCACAACATTGCCTAAAGTAGGTATTGTCATCATTAAATAAGTGAGGGAACCAAGGATCATAGTTATTAAAACCTTGCTCAAGGTCACACAGATAGCAAATGGTAGAGCCAGAATTTAACCTAAGTGTTCTGATTCCCAAAAAGGGTGTTAGATGGGTGTTCTTTGCCAATCCTATGCTGAAAGGAGAAATTTGAGAGTCAGTAATTAAAAGTTTATAAATATATGTATATATTTATATACATACTTATATACCACGTATGTCTATACTTATATGTAAATCTTATATATACTACTGACATATATATATAAATTATTTATTAACTTGTGATAGTTTATTCCAATGAAGTTAAAATATTGAATCATGGGACTTAAAGATCCTCAGAGGGAATCATTCTTATGCCTTAAGCAAGATCACTTTTAAACCATCTGAGAAAGATAAGAAACCAACACATGTTAAAAAAGCAAAAATCAAAAAAATTTCCCAGCAGGAGACTCTATTACCGTGTTTCACTGATAGTTCAGATAGAGATATGGGGGTGTAGGGAGCAGATCTCTTTCTCATGTTGCCACATTTGTAAGTTACTAAATGCCAGAGGTTAGGAATTGAGAGCACCGTTGAGTCTCTCTGAGGACACGATCTCAGTAGCGTATGTTTTATCTCCCTGACTGAATTGTAAGTTTCAAACGCTTCCTCCTTTATATTTGAATTCCTGTAATTCCAACATTTTATTCTGCAAATGAAAGACATGCCAGAAATACTTGCTGATTGAATGAACTGTCTCACAGGGTAGCCAGCAAATAGTGTAGGGCTACGAGCTGCCATCATCATCTCACTGAGCATGAATCTTCATTAGAAAGAATTAGCCTGAAGAGACTAATAGAATGCCCTGCTTAAAAAGCAAACAAACAAAACCCGCAGGAAACCCACGCAGACTTTGGAATGGTGAGTGATTTTTCAATCTTACGAGATGGAGAGTCTTTTTAGTGCAGTCTCTTCTGAACAGAAGAGATTTCGAAAGCACCTTGGTCCAATTCCCATTCACATACCTCAACCTTGCAGAAAACGTGCTAGGCCATTTGAAACATTCTTCAGTTCACTTTTGGAAGCTCTGTTGATTTGAGCAAAATGGAAATGAAATGTAAATAGAGAGCTCTTAATCTTCAGAAGCTCAAGTACCCCCTTCCAATCTTGAAAGCAGAAATTTGGATTAGGATTCTCTTTATCTTTTTTTTGTAATGAAAATTTCTTTTACCTTTTATCATAATGTCTGTTGAAAGGGTTCTGAGAACTCAAATCAGGAAGTCGTGTTATAAGTTAAGACAAAATAGGAATGTGAACTTGTATTATATAAAGAAAACAGTGTATGACTAAGTAGCCTGTTGTCCCTAGGGCAAGTAAAATAAATATCAACAGAGGGCAGCCAGAGAGATGTGCTATGGCCATTAAAAACATTACATTCACTGGCTTTACACTTTATTAGGTAGGTAATAAGTCATGAATATTTTAACACTGAAAACAACCAGGCTGACCATGATAGTTTGCATCAGTTACTACCAAAATCTGGGAGAGCTGCTTAGAAGTTGCTTTCTTTTAACAATACTACTATTATTTTGTTTATGTTTTGATTAAATGTTATCATTTCATTATTTTTGTGTCCCAGTTCTAAATACATACAACAATAAGTTGCATGGCTGTTCAAAACAGGTTAACTTTAAATGTGTTTTTGATCTAAAGATTATGTAATGGGTCTTTGTCATGAATATAGGAGCCAGATTCCTAATTCAAAATTCCATCCTTTAAAATAACTGGCATATACGACTGTCCAGTTCAAATAAACATTGTTGACTATGTAGAAGAGGAAAAGTAATCTTCCCTCTACCCTTCTAGGTTCTTTGCTGAGACAACCCCCCCACCCCCAGAATAAAGGAAAGATTAACCGGAGAAAAACCAACAGAAGTTTAATAACGTGTATACCTCCTGTATACATGAGAGAGACCCAGGAAAACGGAGTAACTCCCCAAAATGGCCCAAGCCACCATTTTAAATACCATCTCCAGCTAAAGACAAAAGATGTTGGGTGTCGGAGAGGCCACTTAGGGGAAGTTACCAGGAGAAGCACAGTAAACAAGGGTAAAGATATTATTGCAGATTTAAGTCCTGCCTTCTCTATTGGTAAGAGTTCCTGGAGATTTACAGTCATCCTTCTCTTCCTGGTAGAGAGAGAGAGAGACATCCTTATAAATGGAGATTTCCCTTAAAAATATAAATGTCTCTTACAAAAGGGTAACTTCTCAGTTTTCAGAGCTTTTCCTATGTCTGCTATTTCTTAAAAATAATCAGCCTAAAATAATCCTTATGCCAAAGAGGCATATTTTGGGGTGGTATATTCTGCTCCCCTTCAAGTAGAATACCAAGTTTGTTTTTTAAGACAGAATTGGCATCCTTAAGGAATTCAAATAAAGAAGGTCTTAAGAAAATGTGATAATGCCAGTTAGAAACTAAAATTAATAAAATTTTTATTCTATTTAAGTATGCTAAAGTAATTGGGACAAGTTTTTATTTCATTTAAAAATTAGATTCTTGGGGCTGGCCTGTTGGCGCAGCGGTTAAGTTCACATGTCCCTCTTCAGCAGCCAGGGGTTCGCCGGTTCGGATCCCGGGTGCAGACATGGCACTGCTTGGCAAGCCATGCTGTGGCAGGCGTCCCACATAGAAAGTAGAGGAAGATGGGCATGGATGTTAGCTCAGGGCCAGTCTTCCTCAGCAAAAAGAGGAGGATTGGTAGCAGATTTTAGCTCAGGGCTAATCTTCCTCAAAAAAATAAATAAATAAATAAATAATAAAAATTAGATTCTTCAGTATCACAGTGCACTATGCTAACAACAAAAGAGTGTTAAATTATGTTCATATATGATTTAGTATAATTTAATCAGAAATATATCCTTCAATTTGTACAATAGTGAATATTCCGAGTTTCTCTCTTATGTAGTAGTAAGCAACGTAAGGACAGGCACCACCCCTTAAAGTACCTAGATTAGGAATAGTACCTAGGAAACAGTCATTAAGTGCTTACTAAATAAATTCTCACCTTCAAGCTTATAGAAGCAAAGTAAAGATAGATTGCCCCTCTTCTAAGAGAAACAGAACTGATGAGACTGATGACTTTTTTTATAAATGCGTAAGTCTGCAAATATTTAATAAGGATCTAATTTACACAAAGAAATCAATCTGGAGTGAAAGATTATTTTACTCATTTTCCAAATGCTGTTGCTGAATTATATTATAAACTTGACCTAATCTTTTTATTTCACTTCACAATTTGCATCACTATTTAAATTATGTGAAGGGCAAATACAAGTTTAAAATATTGAAATTTTATTTGTACAGTTCATCAAATGTTGATTATTTACTTACAGTGTGCAAGGTATCAGGCTAGGAATGATATGGTATTCCAAGAAAGCAATAATATAGTCTCCTCCATTAAGGTGTTTGTTATTAAATAGAAGAAGGAAAATTATTACAATAGTAGGTAGAATATATATATACCATAGAAGAAATATAAACAATATTTTTGTAAACAATATATGGGTTTGATTTTTTTCATTTATTCATCCCTCTATATATCCATGCGTTTACTCATTGTTCATTACTTCATTACATTATTACTAAATAATAATTTAGTGACCATTGGAGGAGAGGAATATAGAAAAGTGAATAAAATAAGAATCTTATTGTAAAAGAGTTGATAATCTAGGGAAAGCAGATGTGTACAGATAATAACTTTGATACGAAAACAACAAAAATGCAAGGTACAAGCAAAGTAAAATGGAAGTGCAAAGGAGAAAGAGACTTGGCTGCATCAGGGCAGGCACTGTTTGTTTTATTTCATCATAGATTTTCCAGAACCTAGGCCAGTGCTTGGTACAAAGTAAGTTCAGATGATGTGTTGACTATCTACTGAAGTCATAGTGGAATGTATCATGGAAGAAGAACTGGGCCTTAAAGCTGAGAGAAGTACATCTCAAGTGGAAGAAATATTAGAGGCACAGAATTATAGGCCTTCAGAACTGGAAGGGACCTTAGAGACCATCTAGTATAGTCTTTCTCCTACTTTCTATTTTCAGTGCCGGAGCACTTTGGTCTAACAATGTCTTAATATACTTTCATTTCTAAGAGGTTGCTAAAGGAAGTGTCTATGACTGAGGCACTAAGGTACTATAGGTAGCAGACACCACAGTAAGGTAAACAACAGACTACCAAGGTGCATATTTTGAAAGGAAATGGATAGAGAGAGATCCAGAAACTAGTGACTTGGAAAAAATTGGAGGGTTCTTTGGAGAAAATGCTGCTACAAGCGCTCCCCTTCTTTTACGGTCTGCCACTGACTCAAGGGGAGGAGTTGACCTTCTCACTTAATTTTGAGAGAGAGGAGTTACTTTAGGAACACCTGGAGAACCTGGAGGACTAGATCATTGGATTCCAAGTTTATGAGGTGGGAGTGCCTGACCCTGCCAAAAAAAAAATATCTGGATCGAAGACAGCAAGTGAAAGAGCACCAGAGATTGTCAAGTCTAGAAAAGCTTCGTGAAACCCCTCTAGTGCTGTTCAACATCAGCCACACCCAGAAAGAAGAAAGTCACATTCTAACAGTGACAGTACTGAGTCAAATAAGAACCTTCTGCTCCCCTCCCCTTCCCTCCCTCCACTCCCATTCCACCCAGTTAGGGTGAGAAAGAGCAGCAAGTGAATGGGGGAGAAGGCTAGTAAGACAAGAGAGACGAAGCTCAGCATACTGACTACTCAAGGTGGTAAGAGACGTGACTCAGTTGCAGCCTCTCCTGGTTGGGGGAGAAGTCATGTATATGAATTAAGTTTGAAGTGTTAATTAACATATTGGACTGGAAATTCTAATTTTAATATTTTAAAATGACAACAGGCACCTTGTATTACCTTACAGTGGCCGAAAAGACATGGGACCTGCCTCTTTTCGACCAGGGACAGAGAAAAACTACGCCCCCTTGAGCAGAATTCAAGAGAGAAAGGAAGGCAGATAAAGTTGTCTTTATGCTTACATGCCATAAGTCCTGGTTATTCAACATACAAGTTATACTTTTTACAGATTTTTTTAAAGGGCAAGGAAAACAATATAAAGGGAGTTGCATCAGGATGCACATGAAGGGAAAAGTTGATCTTTTGGTGGAACCAAAATATTATGATTGAGTGCCACTAAGATAGGTTATTTTACTGGATAAATTTAAAAATCTGTATAATACCAAAATTAACAATTAGTCAAAGATATAGATTTTTGAAAGTACATGGTAACCTAGGAGTGGTAAGTAATATAGCTGGAATGTTGCTTCTCAAGGATTGTCATCAAAGAGGAAGACTGGCTGTTCAGTAGGCCGGTGATGGTGGTAAAGCAAGCTTGTGGCATTACACAACAATGGAGGGGGACTTTTCAGTTCTGTTTAGCTATGGGGCACTATTCACATAGAATAATTATAACATGGTGGGCTGAAAGAGCATCCCAAGAAACCAGGCGAATGTTTGATTATGGTAAGTTGCTTCTCTATCCCGTCAAAATGTCATGATCAGACCCACAACTGTGCATACATTTTTTGTCATTTTCTTACTTTGAATGTCTTTATACTTCTCCTCCAGGATCCACTCATATCCTCCCTTTACTTAAAAATAATTTTTCTGACAATTTCAGCCTTTGTTAACTCTCCTATAAATTTTAACAATACATATCTACAGACACTTGACATTCCAAAGGAATATTCTTCAAGACCATGGAGATCAACAAATTTTCAAATGCCATTACAGTACGTATATGTGAAGTATTTATTTCCCCCAGTATGCATATTTTACAATATTCATCATAGATGTTTTATAGATGAGGAAAATGGGACCTAGAAAGGTTAAGTAGGTACCAAGTGTCCCAATTACTATTTGAACTCGGATCTGGCTGATTTCAAAATATGCATTCTGAACTCTCTTTCTTATAGTTGTTTTCTATTCGGACTCTGCGTTGCTATATAAGTTTTCCACTGGAGCTCCTTTTCAGGGTCTTCCTAATACTTCGGTCACTTGTAAAATGAGTACTTTCTTTGAATGAGAAATCCATTAGGCAGAAAAAAACAACTTGGCAATAAATTTTAGGCATTAACCCCATGCCGAGTAATTATCAGAAGGCCTAATGCTTCGAGACCTGGCAAGTGTGATCTTAAGATAATGGAGTGGGGCTTGCATTGTGAACCTTCTTGATGCTTTACATTGTGATGTGCTTCATGGATTGGCTTCCTAAAAAAAGATTTGTAAAGCATTCTGGGAAGGTCTGCCAATTAAAAACCGGAGATTGGCTGAAGGCTTGCAGCAATTGAATTTTGAATACAGATGGTGCCAAATTGAATGTTTCCATAGCAACAGACTTTTCCTTAATAACTTTTAGATGGGAGGGGGAACATAAAAGGAAACCATCTTTCAGCAGATGTGTATTCCTACAGCATGTTTTCAGATTGATTTTGGAAACTAATTTGTACTTAACTAGTGATTGTTTTAAGTGGATCTGAAAATTACTAAATTCTCCTGAGGAAATATTTTGAGAAATATCTGATCATGACATTTTGATGGGGTAGAGAAACAGAAATAAATTCTGGGAACCTTATAAAGACATAAAAAGGGCACGGTTTTAAAAAAAATTACTTGGTCTGTAGCCAGTCAACCAGGATTTTATACTGAGTGTGACTTACCATTGGTCAAAGATTTCTGGATTCTTAATGTCTATTAATATCAAAAGTTTAGAATATAAATTTAATCAAAGAAAAAGTGACACGTATATCGTGGATTTGGAATTGACCTTAAGATATATTCTTCCTTTAGGTTTATGGATTGGTGTTTTTCATTATCTGTTGTTTGAAGAATTTTTTTAATTGTTAATTATATAAATCGTTTCAGAAAGAATGTCATAAGGAGGTCATTGATAGTGTTCATATCATATGGTGTGTTATCATGGATCTAATGTCTGCTCCTCAGCTTTGCATAGCCAACAACTGGATTTTAATAGTTCACTTAGAGGTATTCAGGCTCTGGGGGACTGGCCATGCTGCGCAAACTCACAAGAGACTGGTTTATAAATCATTTGAAATAAGAGAAAATAAATTAAAATTATTATTTTATAACATAACCTAAGGCTGTCAGAAAAATTAATAATGATAATTTGCTCAGGGTGCCCTCCCCAATGAGTAGGCAGAAGACCAAATTATAGATTGCGAGGTTTGATGGTGACCAAGGAATTGGAAGAAGGATAATAAGGTTTTATGAAAGGATGGTTCATTAAGTGAGAGAAGCTAGATAAACTGCCCATCTTTACTATGCTGGATGATTTCTAAAATACAAATAGAGAACTAGATGATTTCTCTCAGATGGTACCAGACATAATAGCAAATGCTTGCTCCTTGACTTTTCTTTTAGATTCCATGCAACAGGATTCCCCCTATACATGCACAGACTTACCTTCCCCTCCCCCTATTGTCTGTTACAGAGCAATACAAAACCCAAGTATGTTAAGTAGATATAAATCAATAGTTGGAGCTTTGTATTAGTCACATTACTACTCATTACTCGCTTGATTCATGTGGGTACTTCCTCACCAAAACCCTTACAAAAGGACTTTTCAGAAAGATTTCCAGCCCTAGTGGCAATTCCTGAACTCCCACCACAAGAAATTCTGACATGATAGAGATATAAGAAGGCCCTGGGAATCTGCGTTTTTAAAAAGTTATCTGCGGCTCAGCCAAGTTATTGTTGCAGATGGCTGATATTATCCGCCACCTCTTTTTTTGTTAATTTTAATTTCAGAAGAAAATCTTTATTTCTGGCTTTTTCCAAATTTCTGGAGTTTTATGAAGCAGAGTCTCTAGGAACTTCTGTATGTAAAGAGAAACTTAAAGAGATGTAGAGATAGAGACAGATAAGTACATAGAAATAGACATATACATAAAATAGAAATATGTATGTATACATATAAATAGAAATGTGTTGTTTCAAACTGTAAAGAAATATACACACTCTTAAAAATGTAGTTAAAAAATACCAAGAATCCACTATCAGTTGAAAAGAGCATGATAAACTCTCTTTCTCTTTCTCACACACACACACACACACGCACACGCACACATGCAAAGCTCTGCAACTCAGCACAGGGTTATAACATAAAAACCAATTCCTGACCCAGGTAAATAAAGGAAAAGGTTTATGCTCTTTCTCAATCTTTATTTTCCTTAGATTAATTTGCAAATAGTAATGACATGTATAAACAAGTATTATTGCCCTGTAAACAATGCAACATGAAGAATCAGATGAGAATTAAATGAAGATAAAGGGCATGCCTTCGTTAAAGACCCAGTTCGCGTGGCTTGGTCCCAAACCCTTTGTGCTCTGCTCTCATGCTTTGATTTGATTCTCTTTAGAGCTGCAGAGGTAGGAATGTAACTTACACACAGGCGTTCCAGAAAGTTTAATTTGACAAACCTTCCTGAAAGAGAGAGAAACAGAGACAAAGAAACAGAGGGAGAGAAAAGGGAAAAGGGAAAAGGACATCATTTGAGCAGAGATGGATACTGAATAATGAATTTGGTTACTAGACACTTTTGTATATAGCTTTCATTTAAGTTTGTAATTTAGTTATTCATCACAGGAAAATGATTAATGATCTAAAATGCATATTTTGATAATATTATCTAGTACTATTTAATTTTTGGAGGAAGTTTGTTGTTAAAGATTGATTTATACCTATCACTGAATATCACAATGTTTTTTTCAAGGCCTTTTTCTTTGCAGGCCTTTTTGGTAAGGAAGATTGACCATGAGCTAACATCTGTTAGCAATCTTCCTCTTTTTTTTTTTCTCCCCAAAGCCCCCATACATAGTTGTATATCCTAGTTGTAAGTCCTTCTAGTTCTTCTATGTGGGATGCCGTCAGAGCATGGCTTGATGAGTGGTAGGTGCGTAGGTCCGTGCCCAGGATCCAAACCAGCAAAGTCGGGGCTGCTGAAGCAGAGCATGTGAACTTAACTGCCCCACAACCAGGCCAGCCCTTATCACAATGTTTATTAGAAGTAGTTTCAAATAGTATTTAATGGCATAAGGAATGAATGATTACAACATTAATGCTAAGTTTAAAAAAGTAGGGTACAAAATTATTTATGTCATATGATCCTAATTTTGTAAAAAAGAAAGAAAGAAAACAGAGAGCCAGCAAGATAAATTATAACTGGAAGGACATACCTCAAAATATTTAACAGCTATTGCTGGTGGAATTTAGGTGAACTTAATTATTTTCCTTTGTATCTACCCATTTTCCTAATTCCATACAATAAAATGTATTACTTTTATAAGCAGAAAATGTTTTAAAGTATATTACACTAGTATGGTGTTTCTCAACCTTTTATTTATCATAACCCTCGAAGAAGCCTGTTTAGACACTTTTTCTAGTCAACCCCCGATGAAATTTTAACACCAAAGATATTCTCTGTATCTGTTTATATTGTGGCCCTTTGAAGGGTCACAAACCATTGTGACCCTTAGATATATGTAAGAATTTTTGTCCCTCAAAAACAAATTTTCACCCCCTTGGGACACTATTGCCCTTGTTGAGAGTGCGTGCACTAGCCCAAGAGCCAGAAGATTCTGATTCAGTAAGTTTGGGGTAGAAACAAAGTAAGCACATTTTTTTAATATAACTCAGATGTTTCAAAAGCAATGTGTAAATACACCTACTTAATGTTATTCCAATTTTTTCCAGAAACGTGAAATATTAGAATTTATCTGCTTTTAGGAATAACTGATACTGAAACATTCTTACATATTTATGAATCTTTGTTTCCCGGGGCCAGCCTGTTGGTGCAGCGGTTAAGTGCACACGTTCCGCTTTGGCGGCCCGGGGTTTGCTGGTGCGCATCCCGAGTGCGGACATGGCAGCGCTTGGCAAACTGTGGTGTGATAGGCGTCCCACATATAAAAGTAGAGGAAGATGGGCACAGATGTTAGCTCAGGGCCAGCCTTCCTCAGCAGAAAGAGAAGGATTGGCAGCAGATGTTAGCTCAGGGCTAATCTTCCTCAAAAAGAAAAAAATAAAAGAGTTTCCCTTTTTTGGCCTACTGTCAGGAACATAGAACTTTGAACACAATTTATAACAACTTTCATGAAATATGATTTCTTCCTTATCTTTCTTCTTGACCTTTACTTTATCTTTTCTACCATTTACTTCTATGTAGGTCTTTTAATCATTGTTTATTTCTTTAGTTTTTCTTTCACAAAAAAATTGAAGGGAGATGTGGGCCTAATATCCTGAATTCATAGTTCCATTGTGGTTATTAAAACGTGAACTAAAACTTTGCAAGCACGTGGTACCTTGTAGATAGTTTCCTTCAGTAGGACAATTACACGAAGGCCTCTGAGGATGCTGGAGCCATTGCTGAAGCTATTTTTCAAAATCCTGTAGCCTTTTCTCATTGTTGGCTAGTTCTCACAACATAAAAGTTTTCATTTTTAAGGTTAAAAAACAACTATGATAAGTGGAAGAACGATTCAGCACAGCAGGTTATAAACCAATTACGGTGATGATGTCCTGGATGGAGATTGTCCTGAACCTCTCACATTAGCTATTTCAGCTTTTGTGTGTGTGTGTGTGTGCACGCGCGTTTAATGTTCAAAGTGAATAGAATAATGAGAAATCTATTTAGGAAGGTTTGGACTCAGAGAAAAAAAAAAACTCTTTCATTAGGTTCCAAATATCAGCTAGCTTATTAAGCAGCAAGAGGCATAGGTTTAGTATAGAAAAAATCAAAGGATGAAAAAAATAAAGCAATGAGATTTAGAAGGTACGTAATACCATTGGTATCGTAGAATGGCAAGTTCGTATAAGATATCTTTTGTTTTGGGAAACAACTATACTAACTTTGTTCTGAACCTCTTGCTAATGCCTGTCTTGAGAAAATTTAACATACTTTATTTGTGTGTACAAAAATGCCTAAGGACACAGCTGTTACCTAAACTTTATTCAAATTAAAAGAATTGATAAATGAATTTGGAGCTAACGTATTAGTCAGTATACGTACTTTCTGCTGCTCCATAGCACAACTATTTCTAATTTTGAAGAACAGTATAGTAATTGCTCACCAGACAAGAGAAAGGGAATATCTTTGTCATTGAAGGCATTGCAGCCAACATTGGTTCTACCTGTGGTGACAAAGGTGAAGATAAATTTGTTCCAGGCTGGAGCTTTCCACTGGCACTAGTAACGTGTAATAAGTAAGTGCTTTCAAGTGGACCTTGGAATATAGGAGGACTAGAGGGTCTGATGTAGCCAAGACGAGTGTTAATGAACTCGAAGACAGTGAAAGGGTGGGGGAGTAGTTTTGTTGGAAATGGTAGAAAAGCAGGAAAGATGGCAGAATTTGAGGAAAAGAAAACGTTAGAGATTTCATAAGTAATGTGTTCCCTTTAAGAATCAAATTAAGAGTATAAATATGGGGTGACTGGATACAGATCCATGTTGCGACCTGACTGACTGATGAGTAGAATCTTCTAGTCCAGTCATTTTTGAAAATTTTTCATTTTAGCATATTTTCATATTATAAATTAAATTTCTAGTGGAAACCTTCTACTCCTGTTGACTAACTTAGCTCTCTGAGATTTTTGCCTAACCTTCTACTTTCTTGTTCCCTGCTTCTTCCAAATCCTTTCTCCCACAATGAGGCAGCTCATATCCCTTAAGTCTTCTGCCTGATTTTGCTTCATTAAACTGCCAAAGTGTACTCGACAAGCATTTCTATCATTTCCTTTTGTACCTAAGCTCTTGTGGCCCATGCTCTAACCACTTCACTGAAGCTGTAGACGAACCCCCCCCCCCCAAGAGGTTCACTTTGCTTGGTCTAGGGACCACCTCTCAAGCTTCAACTCCAGAGCTTTTGCCTTAAACATGAGGATAATGTAGCCTTTCCCAAATCTCCCATTTCAGAGCCTCTCTCCAGAAGATTCCCAAGGATTTGCTTTTGTCCCTTACGCTCATGGCTTCACTTATTCATCACCATATGAATGGCAAGTCTCATATTAAGACCCCTGACCTCTTTCTTGTTTTGTTTTTTTGGTTTTTTTTTTTTTTGTGGGGTTTCTTTGGTGAGGAAGATTGGCCCTGAGCTAACATCTGTTGCCAATCTTCCTCTTTTTGCTTGAGGAAGATTGCCACTGACCTAACATCTGTGCCAACCTTCCTCCATTTTATGTGGAATGCCACCACAGCATGGCTTGACCAGCAGTGCTAGGTCCAGCCCGGGATCCAAACGTGTGAACCCCAGGCCACCGAAGCGGAGCATGGGAACTTAACCACTGCGCCACTGGGCCAGCGCTGACCTCTTTCCTGTTTGATCCATTCCGTATGGCAAACTGTCTACAATACTTTTCCTCTTGGGGATTATTATAATCTTGCAGTCAATGTGGAATTGTGGGCTTTTGTTGATGTCCAACAGCAACCTTTTTCACCATTTTGTAATACAAAAAAGGTCAACTTTTCTCTCCTATTTATTTAATCTACAAATGACTTAAAAGTCAAGTGAAAAAAAATCGTCAAGCAAGTAAGATTTCCCTACTAAGAGACTTTAAGCAAAGAATTTGCAGATATGACATAGCCTGTACTTTAGAAGGGGCACGGTGACCTAAGTATTTGTTGTTAGTGCCGTCAAGTTGATTCCTATCATAGCCCCTCCCAGTGCGGTATCAGACAATGCTCCACTGCTATTCATAGGGTTTCATGGCCATTTTTTTTGGAAGTCAGTGGCCAGGTCCTTCTTCCTAGTCTGCCCTAGTCTGTTAGCTCCACTGAAACCTATCTGCCATGGGTGACTCTGCTGGTATTTGAAATACCAGCAGCATAGCTTTCAGCATCACAGCAACACACAGCCACCACAGTATGACAACCTGCAGATGGGTGGTGTGGTTCCCTGACCAGGAAACGAACCTGGGCTGCAGTGAAGAGTGCAGAATCTTAACCACTAGATCACCAGGGCTGGCTGACCTAGGCATACCTTACTGAAAAACAATGGTCACAGTCTATTAGTTCCATCTTTTCCTGTGAGAGGAAAAAGTCACATAATGACTTTTCATTATATATTATGAGGCGAGAGCTTCTAAGACCCCTTTAAAGAATTGCGAGGTTTTTATAGCCCCATTCATTTCCCATCAAAAGCGTTCATGAAGCGCCAATCATGTACCAGGCGACGCATTCTAATGCAGAGGGAAGAACTTAGGCAAAGTCCTGTACATTTCATCTTCTAAGTATCTTACTTATCTGTTCTTATCTTTCAGTCTACCAGCCATGATTAGGTTTTACCTGGACTCCTATCCTTGCATCTTACTCTGTTTTTCTGCATCTTGTCTCGCCCTCTCCTCCAATCTTATTCTCAGCATGACTAATCTTTTGAAACTCAGATCAGATGGTGTCACTTCCCTGCATGAAACCTTTCAGTGGATTCCCATTGCACTGAGGACAAAGATGAAAATTGTTACCATAAATCACAAGGTCACTGGGAGCTATGAAAATGTCCTCTTTTAGCTTTTCGTTCTAATGGGTGATGCATTTAAATAAGTGGATTCTATGTTAAAGATATAGATTCCAAGTGCGTATGAATATTGAACTGGGTAGTTTACATATAAAATGTTTATTATTTCTTATACAGCTTTGATTTCGTGCACATTCTAACTCAATCTCAAGCACATAGTACATTATCAAGAAAAACTTTTAATGAAGGAAAGGCTAGATAAAGAAACAAATAAATGAGTAAATGTATAAAAACAAATCATTTTCAGATGATCAAATGGCTCTTGATTTATAAGAACTTACCAGAATAAAAGTATAATCTTGCTTAAGACCAAGTTCAGGCAATGTTTGTGTATCTTTCTTTTTGTTTTGGTTAAAAGGGATCACTTTTATATGTTTTTTAAAGAATTCTGTTTCCTTGCTGCAAGTAGTACAAGCACAATGCTTTTCTATATCTCATTTTAAAGAAAATAATAATAATACCTTACGTTTGCTGACAGCTTGGCAGTTTATAAAGCACTTTTCACATAGATTACCTCATTTTGAATTTCTCTATTTCTTGTCTTACTATGGAAATTCCATTTAAGAAAAATTTTCTTTTAAAATTAAGGCAATTACACTCTTCTGTTCCTGTATTTCTTAGTCATATGTTTCACCAAGGTATTGGCTCTCTCCGGGTCTTTCTTCTTCGAATGTATAGTTGTGATTTACCCAGAGGTAAATGGAAATAGTGGGAGCCGCGTACAGACTTTTTGTTGTTTCTTGTAAACTGAAGCATTTAATTTTAGGAGCTGCGGTACTATTTTAGGAGTTGCTGTACTGACATTCAAAGTTTATTTACATATTTTGTATGAACCCACTTTGTCACTTGAATGGGGATCATTAGAATAGGGAAAGAGTCACTTTTGATTTTCCCCATATTTCACATCATTTATGAGTTGCTGAGATTGAAATAAGCAAAGATTCTCTCAAAATGGGACCTGGGAAGTCTTTTATAGACTTTTCTTTTTGGCTTTTCAGCCAATACTTTAGTTTAAAATATATTTTATAATCACTGATCCTGTGTTTGTCTTAATAATGGTGTATATGTTAAGTGAACCAGAATTGATTGATCTTTATTTACTTGATCTCACATTTTGCTTTTCTGGAGAAGCATTTGAAGGGATCAATTGAAGCTATACTTCATTAATTCATTTCCTCTTTTTCCCCTTAATACAGAAGTTCCATTTTTCACAAAGTCTAAGCAAATTTGAACATGTACTTTATTTTCATATACTTACTAAATGTATGTATTTGTTTTGTTTATATATTGCATGTTTGCGATTATTTTTCTTTTTGTAATAGCACATAAATCCTTGTTTGTGACTTAAAACAAGTTATGTTCACCCTTTCTTCACATTTCCTTATACCCACCTATGTGCCAAACTTCTGCTGGGCCCTGAGTATAAAAATACACTCCCTCTTCTCAAGTAATTACCTTTCACTGGGTAAGACAGACAAGAAATGGACAATTGCCAAATAGTGTAATCAGTGTGTTTACAAAGTGAGGTAAGAACAGAATGCTCTAGAAACCAAAAGGCAGTTTACCCTACCCAAGCCCCTGCAACAAAGCTTGGGTAGGATGGAAGAGAATGGTCACGAAAATGATTAGTGGCAGTGACTTTTGAGCAGAGTGTTGCAGAGGGAAAAAGGATAGAGAATATTCGGGGCAGACGAAAAGCAAAGACATATGTGAGATATGTGGTAACATCGTGCATGTAGAAGATTTATGTGGCTGTAAAGCTGGAGTATCGAGTTTACAACAGGCGGTAGAAGTCAAGAAGCTGGCAAAGTAGACAAGGGAGCCACATTACAAAAGATGTTGTAAGTCAGGTAAAGAGTTTTGATTTTAGCCTGAAAGCAATGGAAGGGTGACATTAAGAGGATTTAATAAGTGATGACAGACTCAGATTTTCATCTTCAAAAGCCTTCTCTGACCTGAGTGTTGAAGACGGATGGGGAGTGCAAAAGGCTAGTATTAGAGCAGTGATTCTCAGTTCTGGCTGCACGTTAGAATCACTAGGGGGAGCTTTTAAAAAATGCCAGTGCCTGGACTCCACCCCAAACCAATTAAATCAAAATCTTTGGGAATAGGGCCCAGACATTGGCATTTTTTTAAAGCATCCCAGTTGATATAAATGTTCAGATGAGATTATGATTCACTAAATAAGAGAGAGCATCAGGAAGCTTTTAATTAAAACAGTCTAAGGAAGAGGCAGCTGGATGATAGACAGGTTAGAGAAGCGATTAAGGAGATTGAATGAATGACTTGGCACCTTGGTTAAAGGATGAGGAAGAAAAGAATCAAGGATAATTTGTAGGTTTCTCCTTTAATGACTAGGTAGAGTGATTAGGAGTGAGGAATGGTAAAGACAATGCCATCAATTTTGGATACACTATTTAGGAGGGATTTAGTAGGAGTTTGCCTGTGTGGCTATGGAGCTCAGGAGAGAGTTTTTAGGTTAAAACGTGGATTTGACTATGATCATTGCAAGGGTAGTAAATGAAACAATATTAAGTAGATGAACTTACCAGGGAGAATATGTAAAGTGGAAAAAAAGGAAGGTCAAAAGGAGACCCCTAGGGAATAACAGCATTTAAGAGATGGGTGGAGGAGGCTGAGAAGTAGCCAAAGAGGTAGAACAAAGTCCCAAAAAATCTGGCCATGTTAATCAAAAGAAGGTTTCAAGGAGAGCTCATCAGTGACGGCAAGTACTGAAGGGAGGCCTGGAAAAATCAAGACTTTAGAATCTCCAATCTGTAGTAACGTGAAGGTTCTTGTTATTATCTTCAAAAGTAATTTCAGTGGCAACAGTCAAAATGCAGTGGATTGAGAAGGGTATCTGAGGTGTGGAAGTGGAAATAGTGGGTGTAGACTTGTGCTTCTCAAACTTTAATGTGTGTACAAATCATCTTTGGAATCTTGTTTAAAAATGCAGTTTCTGATTCAGTGAGTCTAAGGTTGGGCCCGAGATAGTGCATTTCTAATAAGCTCCCAGATGATGCTGATGCTGCTAGTACACAAACTATCCTTTGAGTAGCACTGGTATAAACCACTCTTCCATGAAGGACAAAGACGTAGGATTGGCCAGAGGGAGTGTTGGGCCAAAAGAAAGAAATTTTTGTATTTTGTTGTTGTCATTTTCTTTTTAGATGAGTTTCTAGACTGAGATCGAAGATACAGGATGGGTGAAAAATGGAATCACTTCTTTTAGGAGGTGGAAGAAATTGGAATACTGAGTACAGGGAGGGAATTAGGTATGGATAGGAGAGACACCGAAATCTGAAGAGAAGAAGGTAAGGAAGACTAGAAATACAGAAAAGTCTGTCAATAGACAGTATCTGGCCTTTTGCTTTTTAGCCCATAGTTTCTGTTCAAGCAATTGTTTCGTATTTATTTTTATTCCTTAACTTGAATGGTTGGACAATGGAATGGGCTTGTGAATATAGGAGTGAGCCCACTTTGCTTTTTAGGTATAACTCGCATTTTCTGCACTTGTCAAATTAAAGTGTGAGTGACAAGGTGCAAGGATGAAATTCAATGTGTGCTTGGGGCGAAAAAAACGCCTTTTTTTTTATTCAAAATATTTTTTTAAATATTTGTATTCCAACAAATGCATCAATTTTGATGTGCAAATTTACAGTGACGAATGGGTTTTATTGTGTGCATTGCATGCTGGTGACATAGTAATAAATCCGTGGTGCTGGAATTGTAATGGTATCCTTTAGCTCCATTTTAATGAACTCTTGATGAACTCTTTTGAGTTGTTAGTGCTTTATTTGCTACATTTGGCACTTAATTAGTAGATGGCTGGGGCAGGCCAGACAGATGGATTGTCTAATGATATGCTGTTTCTTTACCACATCTAGATAGTTTCTTTTATGTGTCCTGTGAATGACCTAGGATTATAAACTGAAATATTTTTACATAAGTGAAGATCAAGCTTTTCCCCCAACTTCCAGCTTCCATCTCAACCAGGGGTTCCCCTCTGCCAAAGGAAGCCATTATTTTTTAAAAATAAATTTACTTTAATGATTAAACAATATCACATTTCAACATATGCCTGTTTAATTAATGAAATAACTTACATGTTTCATTATGACGAGATGTTGATATTTTCTCATAATCTGTGACTCTCCAACCAGTGGCAAAAGCGCAATCCTCCTTTTACCTTAACTCATCTTTTGATATGGGAACCAACACACGCTTTCCTGTGTTTTATAACCAAAACAAGAGAATGAGCTTTCTTCAGAGGACTAATTCATTTTCTCTATTAGAGTATTCAGCATACTTTGAAGGAGGTAATATAGTCTTTGACAGTCTGTTAATTAGGAAGTTAAGAGATCTGCCTGAATTCCATTTCCAACTCCTTTCTATACATATTGGGTGTGACTTTGAGCAAAACATTTTGTCATTTCTGCTCCTATAAATCCTGTTTACTATCTTTTAAACTTCCACATTCCACAGATGGTATTTTCTTCTTAATTGGAAAGTGGTCCTAGCGACTTAGAAAGCTGCTTAAATAATATGCTGCTTTGTGCTTGGTGTGAGAAAGCATTTTATCTACCGTTTTATTACGAAAAGTTCAAATACACAGAAAAGCTGAAAGAATTGTACAGTGAATGCCCATGAACCCACTATCTAGATTCTGCCCTACCACTTCATCCTTTTACCTGCCCATCAATCCCCATTATTTTCTGATGCATTTCAAAGTAAATTTAAAGACAGCAGTACCCTTTACCTTTAAACACTTCAACATGCATATTGTTAACTAGAGCTCAATATTCACTTACAGTTCTTTTTGTTTGTTTGCTTGCTTGCTTGCTTGTTTGAGGTAAAATTTGCAGTCAAATGCACAAATCTTACATATACCATTCAGTGAGTATTGATGAATGGGTACACCTGTGTGACACATGCCTCTATCAAGATACAGAAAAATATTATCACCCCAGAAGGAAAGAACTTTTGGATGTTAACTAGACTTATTGTGGTGATCATTTCACAATGCATACAAATATCGAATCATTATGTTGTACCCCTGAACTAAGATAATGTTATATCACTCATACCTCAATAAAATAATAATGAAAAAAGAAGAATTTTTTTTAGGCTGGCTTGAGTTTATTTTAACTGAATCTTGGCATGACTGAATATAAGATTGCTAAGCTGAGTCACACCAATGGTCCGTACAGGGGAATGATATGTGGCTGTTGATATGCTATTTGTTCATTGAGGCGCTGGGCTGACTGACATCTTCCCAATAACCTTGTAAGGTGAGCCTCTATCTCTGATGGAAACATCAAGGAACATGTATTTCATGGACTGTGAAAGCTGGAAAGAACCCCAGGAATCATCCAATCTACCCCCTTTTGCTTTACAGCTCAAGATTTGAGAAATCCAATGGTGTTATAAAAGTACATGATTGCCTCTCTTTACCCCTGTAATTGAGAGAGAGCTGGGGGCCAGACACTCTGCTCATTGCCTTGTGTCCATTATTTCCTTTATCTTCATAGATTATTAATTTTCTTGTTATTATTATCCCTATTTTACAGAGAGTAAACTGAGTGTGAAAATCACATTAAATTACTGATCTTTGCCATGTTCAAACTAACCTTAAATGTTAGGCTAATATTATAAATTGTTTTTAACTCAGTCATTTATTCTGAGTCTGTCTTCTAGGAATTTAAACTAAATGCTTGGCTGTTCCTGAATTCTAGCTTTTCAGGATTTAGAGAAAAAGCAAATCTTCAAGTTAGTCACAGTGGCTCGGATTTAATCACGTGCCTATAACATCCCTCTCTTTTTAGCTTTTTGGTCTGAAATGTCTCCGACATTTTATTCTGTGTTTGCGCAGCAACCACATTCCTCCTCTCCTGTTCCTAAATAGAGCAAAGGCCTGTTCACACCAGCTAAATTCGGCTTCATGATTAGTGTATTTGCTTCTTCCTCTTCTTAATGGGTTTAAGTTGAGATTCCTCTTTGCAGAGCTTGGCTATAGAGAAGTTTTCTGCAGAACCACGTTTAAATGCCATGTAGAAGTAGGAAGAACAAATCTTAATAATCCCTATAGTCTTGGTTATGATCAGGTATTTTGAGTTTCCTTGGTTTCTTGTAAGTCTTTGAATATCAAACATTTAGATATGCTTACGTTACTCAAGGTATAATTGTGTCCTAACTTTGTACAAGAGTACAATAATTTTCAGTTCCCTCTTGATCATGCCTAACGTTTTGTTGACTATTTTAGCCTCAAAGAACAGTCTGTTGTGATTCCCACATCTTTTTCCCAGTCCCAACAAATAGTTCAGAGCTCATTGTCTTAACTTCAATTAGGATCATTTTCCTTACAGTTGACCATAGTTAAATATCTTCCACTCTTCACCCATTCAAATGACCTCAAAAGATTAACCTGCAATTTAACTCTTCTAGCTCGATATTTTCTACCTGGAACTCTTGCGTGCTCTGTGGAATCTTTGAGATCCACAATGTGATCCCCCTAGCAGATCACAAATGTTTGCTGATGACTATAATCAATTGTTTAGTCTTCTCTGTACAGAAAAGCAATCACACTGGCTTTGGTCCTTTATGCTTTTTATTCATTGTTGAATTTTATTTTCACAACAATTCTTTGCTTGTGCAACTACCAGTATTTCAGGTTTGCAGCTGAGGAAATTGAAGCTGTGGTGAATCAACTTTTGCAAATTAAATTAACTATTTCATCACAAATGCAAGGCTATAACCCATTACTAACTCCTAGTCAAGGTTTTTTTCCTAAAACTTAGTTGTGGTAATTTCTAATTCTCAGACTGTAACTTTACTGTGGAAATTGCAACAGAGCTGTTTTTTGTTCTGTAGCAATGTATATTCAAAAAGGCAATCATTTCGTTTTTGTAAATAACGTTTTTCCCCAGGAGAGATGTTGTGGGAATTTATATCAGTCAAGAATGTATATCGATAATCAAACATGGCTAGCTTAAAAACTTGAAGTGAAAGATTGGTTAGTACTCAATCAACTGAAGTGTTGCTTTCTCTGCAATATTGTGGTTCTTGACATGATTGCCGAGTTTCCAATTTGACATTTCTGGAGATCCCTAAATCAGGACACATGCTGAGTCCCAGTCTGTCATCCTGACTCTTAGCATTGGTTATTTATTTCCCTTCATTATCCAGTATCTACTTACTGCACAAATCAGTTGAGAAGCTTTCCACGATGGACCTCTGCAAGGAAAAATGCACACATTTGGGTAGCTCTTCAGTTGCAAACAGGCACAGATTGTCTGAGTTTATATGCACATATTTTATTATTATTTCACTTTTGTGTGTCAGATGAATCGGGTATGAATATAAATCTAACAGTGTGGGCTCTAGTGACCAAGTACATTGCCATAATATATCTTTGGCCTATTCAATAGTATCCTGGATGAAGTATTCTAAATGTCGTGAAATTCCGTAGTTTGAATTGTTGCCCAAGCATGGACAATTACCAAATCCATATGAATGTCCAACTACCACAATGGCCCAGTTCCAAGATAACAGCTTCTCTTTGATGATCTTCAGATTTTCTGTTTACTTTTATTCCTTGACAAAATGGAATATATATAAAACTTCTCAAATTTTCTCTTGTGTATGTTTCTCCAGGATCTACTCTTAGGACAGCTGTATCACTTAATTGCAATGCTTTGTTTCTTTTATTAAATAATTGAATAGTCACTTCATTAGTCTCTATGTGTGATTTGTTTCTGTGAGTCGAGTCCAGTTCACTGTCCAATGAGTATTTCTAAATCGTTCTTTATCACACAAATCTACAGCCTAAATTGTATTGTGTCCTTAGCAAAACCATTGCATCTCGTATTATCATTCATATTTGCCAAAGTGATACATATTTCACAGGTTGCAACTCTTTTGAAAAAGAATTCTCCAAAGTTGTATGTAGAAAACATTTTACAAATCAAATAATATTTCATTAAATTTTTACTGAATACAATATACATAAGGAAAAGTGCACATATCATAAACGTCTAGCTTGGTGAATTTGTACAAACTGAATACAACTGTGTAAGCAGCACCCAAATCAAGAGATGAAATATTACTAGAACCTTAGAAGCCCCCATCATGTCTCTTTCAGCGACTACCAGTCCCACAAGGGTAACCACTATCCTGACTTCTATAGTCATCTTACTTTTCCCTGTTTTTGTACATTATATACATGATATAAAATAGTATGTCCTTGTTTTTGGCTTGCTTCTCTCCCTCAACATTATGTTTATGAGGTTAATATATATTATTGCTTATACTTGTATATTTGATTCTTGTTGCTAGATAGTATTCTATTGATAAATATACCACAATGTATTTATCCATTTTACCGTAGATGGGAATTTGAGTAGTTTCCAATTTAGGCAATCTTCCAATTTAGTACATGTATTTTAGTGAATATAAGTATGCATTTCTGTTGGATACCTACCTGGGTATGGAATATAATTCAAATAATATTTTTAAAATACTTGACAAATTGACTAGAGAAATCTTATGGTGAGTCCTTTTGTGAAGGAAATAATCTCTCCATAATCTCTGCTCTAGAAAATGGATTCTCACATATGGTTGGTTATTTCACAAGGGGCAATACATCTGCTGACTGTCTTTCTCATATTCATCTAATTGTACTTACATTAATAACAATATGATATTTTATTGTTGTTATTATCCTCTGGAGCTTAGTATGTTTCAAAATTTAAAAACGTCCATAGAAATATCCTTATCCAATACACACTTGTACTTTTCTATATTACTCAGTCTAAGATTTAATTAAGAAGACAGACTGAGGCAAAAAGACAGGCCAACAGATTCTCTCTGACTTATAGTTTACTTTAAGAACGTTAGAGAAAGAGAGATCATTGATTAGGTTTGCCTTACAGGATCCCCTCCCCATACCTTTTAATTTATGGATTTTTTTTGATCAGATGAGAATATTCTACTAGTAAACATGACATTGAAGATGTTTTATACAAAAAAAATATGGTTGCTGCAAATGCATTGAATCAGAAACAAAGGATGCCCAGAGAATATTTGTTTGCTTATAACAAAGATCATGAAGAATGAGAGGAAAATAAAGAGGGAAATGTGAAAGACTTAAGCCAGTGTTCAAATTATGTAAACTTGAAATGCAATAAAGAGACAATGATTGCTTTTGAAGAAAAAAGACTCAAGGTCCTGGGCAAAGATTAACTTTGGAAGTGGCATTTTTGACATCATTATAAAGAGGAAGCATGGATAATTGAAATAGTCTACATGTACAATTCATTTGACAGTTATTGAAAGCATACCAAGTGGCACTAAGGATTTTTTAAATGAATAAAATTCTAACTTAGACTAGGTTCGTCCAGAAGCCAACCTTGAAACAATGATTTGAGAGAAAGTGATTTACTTATAAGGTGATCCCAGGCATTACCAGCAGGGGAGTGGGACACTGAAATAGGGAAAGGGAAGAAGCCAATAATTGAGCCAATTATTGAGCAGGTTCTTTCTGGGAGCAACTTGAGTTCAACCCTGATGAGTGGAGTCTGAGAGATAGTGAAAAATGCATCTCAGTGTCATCACCCGGAGGGGGTAATTGTCTACCAACTTTCATCCATCATTGGCTGATTCATTTGGCAATTCCCTACAATAAGACTTTTACCACTTTACTAAAATCATTTTCTGTATGGTCTTCAGGGAATTCCATGTGGTCAAAGCCAAAATGGTACTTTTGACATGGTCTTTGAGAAGTCTGACAGCTTGGGTCCAAGTGTTGGCTCTACCACTCACTATCTGTATGACCTTAGGCCGATTCTTTAACGTAGTCTCTATTTCTTCATCTCTTAAATGAGGGGAACAGCAGCAACAACATGAACAATGATACCTACCTCATAAGATCATCATGGTGATTAAATGAGTTAATACACATAAACGCTTAAAACAGTGCTTTGAGCAGAGTAGGTATTCAAATAAATGTTAGTTATTTTGATTTTTATTATCTCTTGTGACATCCATCGCATTTAAAAGTGTTAACCACTCTTGTGTTTTTGAAATTCTTTCTTGTTCATGTTTCTATGAAAGTACATTTTCCAGATATTCCTCCTAACTCTCTGGCCATTCATTCATTTTATTGGCTACTTTTGCTGTATTCTGTCTTCATGTGTTGCATTTTCCAGGACTCCATCTTGAATTCTCTGTTCTGCTCAATCTATACATCACATCAGTAAGAATGAATTCACATTGATGGCTTCAATTTTCACTTCTCTAGTAATGATTTCTAATCCTGGATTTTTCTCTCTCTTAAAATATGTAGCTATGCCATAGCACCTTCTGTCCAGCTGACTAAAATGATAGTCCTATGTGGATGATCCTCAAAACCTCCCACTGAATCAATCCAAGGTTGAACTCATTATCTTTTTCCTAGAACTACTCATCCTGTATTCTTTGGGTGGATAGTGAATAACACCCCTGTCTAACAGGCACCAACCAGAAGCCGGGGAATCTGTCTTAGATTCTTTTGTTTCCCCAGTGCTTAGCATAATGCCTGGGATCTAGTAGATGATAAATAAAATGGTGATTGGCAGGCTAGGTGGATGGACTGATGGGTAGGGGTACATGGAGGTGTAGATGGATTGTTGAGTGAGTCTGTAGCCTGTAAATTTATTTAGTTAAATATTATCTGATGATCATGTACAGTTGAAGGTCAAGGATGAGAAATCACACCCTTAGTGGGATGCACATCCCAATGAACCATGTTATCTTGCTACATTACTCATGCATGACTCCTTTGGGATGAAAACTTTCATTGCTGTGATTGAACAAGCATTCAAATGGTATATTTGTCTAAAATTAAGAAATTTCTACACACATAACAGGAAGAACTACTTTGCTTCTTCCTCATATCAAGTGATGGCCTTTTTAAAAATAGAGATTATGCCTACCCTATTGAAATGAACTGTAGGATGTGCAAAATATTCACTAGCACAAATGTAAATGGTTTACCACGTTATGTCAAAAATACTAGACATTCTAAACATTTTGCAAGCATAGTAAAATATCACTAATTAATGCTGATTAAGACAAAGGCAAACTGAAATCAGAGACTTTTTAAGGAAAGTCAGTTTTATTATTTTCAAATACATGTAGTATATAACAATAGGCTAAGACAAAAAAGATACCAACTATGCATAATAAAGTAGCCTGCTGTGATAAGTTGAAAAAATTGTTTGGAATTAGAATATCAGTCATTTCTATGACTGATGGAAAAATATTTCAGAACACTTAAAGACATTTTAATTTATATTTTAAACAGCTTTCTTATAATAGCATTTACACTGTTAATTTTATAAACCAAAGATTAAATAGAGGACTAGTCGATAACTATAAGTCTCAACTATAAGGGGTGCTGCACTACCCAGTGGGGCAACAGCAGAAATGAAATAAACAAAAAAGAATGTTGCTCAGAAATTATAGGGAGAGATTGACAAACATAAGTTGACATGTTTACCGCAGTTGGAATACAATATGCTGACTGGCTTTGCAACGCATAGCAAACACCTAAACAGAAATGAACCCAATAAAATCATAATGAATGCCACTTACTTGGTTTTACCTATTCTAGATACCAGATTCTTGATTTCATGTTGCAATCACTAGTTTTGTTTTGTTTTGTTTTTAAAGATTTTATTTTTTTTCCTTTTTCTCCCCAAAACCCCCCGGTACATAGTTGCATATTCTTCGTTGTGGGTCCTTCTAGTTGTGGCATGTGGGACGCTGCCTCAGCGTGGTTTGATGAGCAGTGCCATGTCCGCGCCCAGGATTCGAACTGACGAAACACTGGGCCGCCTGCAGCGGAGCGCGCGAACTTAACCACTCGGCCACGGGGCCAGCCCCTGCAATCACTAGTTTTATAAGGTCTATCTCGTCCTGATGCTTATTTACAAAATGCTCAAGTACTTTAGTTCATAACTTCTCATAACTTTATGAAGGTGACAACAGGGTTAATTAAGAAAGACTAAACTTATATCATGAAATAAGAAGCACAATTCTACAGTTCTGTGCTACATACATTTTATTTGTTCATCCAGACAGTCTTTGCCCTTCTCTACCCTGCTCTCTATTCTGGGAGGCTGATCTGTGTCATCATTGGTCTTCCATGCCCTCTGACTTGCAGTTGGTTTAGCCACTGGGGAGCTCTAGTGGGAAATTGAAGAGAGTGGACAGAGTGAAGTCAGGACATTTATCCTCCTAGTTCCCTCCCTATGAAATTGCCTTAGGCTGACTGTGTCTCTTGACAAAAGGTTACTGCTCTTCTCAAGGTGGTTTCTCTTCGTAATTCTCAGCTTCTGGCTGCTTACTTCCTCTCCTGATTTCTTGGGCTTCAATGTAGTAACTGCTTCATTGCTACAGGGACTAGTTTCTTTTATCATTTTTTGGTGATTTTTCTACACTCTGATTATGTTGTAATTTGTTCCTTTCTAAATAAACCTCTCAGATTATCCAGGGCAGATCACAGAGGAATATGTATACCCAGCTAAGATAGTCTAGAGGACAGTGGGAAGACATTAAAGAGTTTAAATGAGGGAGTAGGGTGATCTGATTTATAAAATTTATTACTCTGTCTACAGTGTGGAAGTTACAATGGAAAACAGACTTGAGGCAGGGCGACTATATAGAGTCTATTGCAGACACATAGGCAAAAAATGATAGAGCTCTGCAGCGGCAATATGTGGAAAGAGGGAAGAAGTTCTATATGAGAAAAATGAGTAACAAATTATATATGGTGTTTGGTGAAGCTTAAGGAAAAATCTAGAATGGCAGGTTTCTTGCTTAAGAGATAAAGTAGATGGTGGTTTTATTGCTTGTTTTCTATGACATTATTTCCTCTTTATGAAACCAGCTTAAAGAAAAGTTAACGTGGTCCTTAAAGAAAAGGAAAAATAATGTGGTCATGTTTATTTTTAGGATTCTAAAATAAAATGTTTCAGAGCAGAATCTATAAGGCATCTCCATCTTTGACTCACAATGATACCAAAAAATAGCCTTAAAATGTCTGTCTTACTTACAGAATATAACTGGCATGAGTTCTTAGATATCGTTACAACAAGTTTCTAGTATGGCTATCTGCTCTTAGGATGCCCCGGAAGAAGACTCTAGGAAAAGGTTTTAAGAGCAAGTGGTTTATTGGCGAGTTGAGGAAAATATCCATGGGGGGTGAGATAGTGAGACAGGTAAGGCAAGGTAGCCAATAAAAGATGGTGCATTATCAAGCAGGTTACCACTATGGGCCACTGGACCTTTGTCCCACTGAGAAAACTGTGGAACCCTTGTAAAACACGTTTCAGAGTTATTTCTGCTAGCATCAAGAGGGCTAAAATATGCATACCCCAATACCTACCATCAGTCACTGGTCACAGGCTGTTCCTGGCAGGTGGACAGAGGGGAAGCATCAATTCTCTGGTGTTATCTAGCCTGCCACTTAGATGTCAAAGCAAGCTCTTTGTGGCAAGACAAAATCTTCAAGGAATGAAATGCCAATGATGGTATTGGAAGTCAAGCTGTTAGGCACTGAAGCGGTAAGGGCAAAGGGATTTGGGCGTCCTGCTATAGTACCTTTCTAAAAGATTATTTAGATTTTGCTCTAGGGACTGAGAATAGATGGAGTTCAATTTTTACCTATCCTACTGATGTTCTAGGTCACCTTCAAGAAGATAATTTAACAGAAACTCACATTTACCGTTGAAAAAAGTAAGGAATTCCATTGTCCACCATCCCAGCTATAATACAGTGAACAGTTTTTTAATGAGTAATATCAACTGTGAGATAATATTTGGATGTTAAATTTCAAATGTCTTCTCCAGACTAGCATTTACTCCTATATATTTATTTTTACTTTTATTCCAGTTGAAAGAATTCAGAGTCAGTGGGATGAAGTACAAGAACACCTTCAGAACCGGAGGCAACAGTTAAATGAAATGTTAAAGGATTCAACACAATGGCTGGAAGCTAAGGAAGAAGCTGAGCAGGTCCTGGGGCAGGCCAGAGCCAAGCTTGAGTCATGGAAGGAGGGTCCCTACACAATGGACGCAATCCAAAGGAAAATCACAGAAACCAAGGTGAGTGTCAAAGATATGCTCTTAAAATAAAATACCGGTTACACTGGATAAAATTATACCATGGATTAAAATTTGATGATTTTTAATGTAAATATTTTAAAAGAAAATTACATTTAAGGTGAGATGAACAGTAGAATTTTTAGTCAAAGTAAAGTAGAGATTAGAGGAAAATTGATGGCTAATATCAATCTTAAAATTAATTTTGTTTAATAATCTGGATATAATGAGGTAGTTTTCACATTGCACCATGCTTTAAGATCACTTCAAAGTTGATATACATACTTATGTAGTAGCATGAAGTCAATTAGTTGGGCTTAATTCCTTTCTTAAAAAAAGTAACGTCTCCTCCGTCCTACATTATTGGATGGAGAAGGGAGGCGTGAGCGTAAGGCGAAGGCAGCGATAAAGTGTAATCTCACTTTCTCCTCCCATTCTCTGACCTCCAGCCCAGCTTCTCTACTTCTTTCTCTTCCTGCTCTTCTTCCTCCTCTTTCCCTGCAAAACTACATCATATATCTGTCCACTTAAGAGCCTAGAACTCTTCAGGACAAAAGGAGAAAAGGGAAAGGAAATAAAATTTGTTTAATGACTATGTTTTATCAAGCACCATGCATGGTGCTTTACGTGCATTTAATCCTTTCAAATCTCATATTTAGTTTGGAAAGACTAAATATTGATCAGTTTGGAGAGGCCCTAAATGCTGGACAATGTGTAGCCTCTAGGAGATTATAAGCAGAGAAGTAGCATGGTGGGAACTTGATTAGATTGAGTATTTGATCAAAACCCTCTATAGATTTTTTTTTCTGGTGGAAAAAGGCCTTCTGCTAAACAGGTATCTGAATCTCAAATTAGCTATGTCATCTGACAAAAAAGCCTTACAGTTTTCTTGAATGAAGTGGCTTCCATTTCTAGATTAGTCAGTGTTTAGACTATGCTAAGCCACATAACATATGTATTTATGCTAGGTCTATTTGAAAAATAAACCCTGAAATCTCAATAGCTTAATATAATAAAGTTTAATTCCCTGGTTGTTTCATAGTCCAATGGAGGTTGAAGAGCCCTTTTTGGGAGTTCTCCCTCAAATGGTGACTTGGGGAATTCAGGCTTTTCCAATTTTGTGCAACTGTCATTTTAAACTCATAGCTGCCCAAGGTTACTGCAAGAGAGTAAGAGAGAATGCGGTCAGTCTATCCATGAGGTTTAATGGGCAGGCCTGGAGATTGTGTATATCACTTCCACCCATATCCCGTTGACCAGAATTTGTTCCCACTTTAATTTGAGGAAGAGTAAGTGGGAATGATGAACTGTGAGCTTTTAGCCAGTCTCTGCCATAGGTCCTTTTCCAAAGGACCTGAGCTGCTATGAGGACAAGATTTTTATTTATGTGAAAAGAATGTTAGAAAGTCGGATAGGGTTTTACGGACTTATCATTACCTCTCTTGGAAGCAACATCTAAATGAATAAAAATTCTTTCTTTCATGAGATACTTGTTACCACTAAGATTTTCTCCCTCGGATGAACCTAGATGAAATTTCCAGATTAAGGATTTCTCATAATGATTTTCCCAATTCCTGGTTTGACTATGGGGAATATAGAGTCTATGTGGTTATTCTTGAAGGCTCTGATCTTATCCATAAGGTACTCAGTGTATTATGCTATTTATTTTTCCTCCACAAAAATTTAGGATTTTATGAATCTAGCAGATCGTGGAATGAAGTAGTTAACTCGTAAGGAGGAATTAACAGGGAAAAAGAGTTTGGACTGGACCCTTGAGTTAGATGAAGGGAAGGAGACATGAGAGGCATACAGTGATAGATTTGATTAGAGCAAGAAGACTCTGGAAGTTGGCAAGTGAGAAATAATCTTAAAACCTATGAGAATCCTAAAGTGATGACAAGAGTGATTAGGGTTTAGTAGCTCTTAGAAGAGTAAAGGGCCTCATATAAGAGACAGAAAGAATCGCAAAAGAAAGTATAAAAGGAGGAAAAAAACAATTTCATCAAAAAAAAGATGTTTTAAACACCTAAAACAAAAACAAGATTGTATTATAATTGTTATCCTTGTCAAACTTTTGAAATAAAAATTTTGCTTTTGAGTTGTCAGTCTAAAACTATGTTATAAAAATGTCTCAGGTATTACCTATAGAAACGGATGTTTTGTGTTAACATGTTTAGAAATTTAATGTTATATATTGCTGCAGCTTCAGTGTAAGTTCGTTATACAGATAAAGATGACCAAAGCTGTAATTTTCCCATCCATTTCCTAAAATATCATATGCTAAAACTAAAAGTAATCCTAATGCTAATACTAACTAACATTAAGCAAGTACTTGCTATTTGTCAGAAATTGTGCTAATCACTTTACATATATTGGCTTATTTCATCTTCTCAAAAACATTCTGTGAAAAGTATTATTATTGGTCCCAGTTTACAGATCAAAAAGTTGAAGCCTAGAAAAGTTCAATAACTCCTTTTAAACGTAACAGAGTTGGGGGGCCAGCCTGGTGGCATAGCACTTAGGTTCAGGTGCTACGCTTTGCCGGCCTAGGGTTTGCAGGTTCGGATCCCAGGCACAGACCTACACAGCGCTCATCAGCCCATACCGAGGCAGGGCCCTACATACAAAATAGAGGAAGATTGGCACAGATGTTAGCTCGGGGCCAATCTTCCTCACACACACACACACAAAAGTAACAGAGTTGAGCTGTGAATGCACAGAGATTACTCTTGTAGATGATTTCACAAATTTTCTCTTGTACCAGTTGTCTATGTGGCTAAAACAAATCAAGAAAATACCATGAGGATCAGAAAGGGAGACAACTGTAATTATGAACTGACAAATACAATTATATGACTGATAAGCCAACAGGTGGAAAATGAAAGCAATGAAATGCTATACTGGGGAGAAGTTTTCATATTCTGTTTTAGTGTGAAAAACTAAAAAGAATAATTGCAAATTGTATTCCATTTTTAATGAAACTATAATTTTTATTTCTTCTGAACTTCAGGGAGCTTATAAAATGGAGGTCTGGCCTTTATGTCTAATGTGTTATCACTACTGAGTGATATTAGCTGACTCATCACTTACAATTTTTTCTTAGTAAGAAAATGTGAAAAAAGACATAAAGAGACATTGGATAATTTGACCAGGATCTCCTTGCTCCATAAGTTCTTTCTGAGTCTATGTGCCTAAGATGAGCAAGAGAGCTGGTGCACCTCGTAAGGCAGTTATCAGGCTGTGTCTTCAGAGTTGGAGAGCTGTGATTATGACAGCCGGCCTCCCTTGCAGCAGCATCAGTGATGACGACCCTCACTGCCGCAATGAAATGATTTCAAAGGCAACCGCCAGGACTGTTCTACTCTTTGAAAATTTAAACCAGTCACCATCCCTGAACTAAAGAAAAAATTATCTACAATTCTGATATTTTAATGATTCAGAATTGCTAACCTTTGTCTATAATCTCTTCCATTTCTTCTCTACATATTTTTAATTGTCCTCATTATGTAGACAAAATTTTGAATTCTGATTTTGAACTTAGTATTATTACATAAATATTTGTGTATGTTGCTACATAACTTTTAATAATTATTATTTTTAATTCTTTATAATATTTCATTATCTCCATCTTTAACCATTTCCTTACTGATTGGACATTTTTACACAACCTCCTCCTCTTGGTTAGAAAAAATAATGGGGACAATAACAACCCCTTCATAGAGTAAAAATCAAATTTGAGGTGGCATCTGGGAAAAGTCTGTCTTGAAAGCATAGTGTCAACCTATAAAAATCAGAACCCAGTTCGAGAAGCAAAGAGTTTATTTGGGATCAAAGAATTGCAGTTCAGGGAGCACAGATCCAAGTAGAAACTCAAATAGTGTCCTGATTGCAGGAGAGGGGCTCAGGGTTTTTATGGGAAAAAGGAGAAAGAAGAGGTGAGATGTTTTTAAGAAGAGTTCATTGGTGCCGACTCTTGGCTATACATGATTGGTTATTGATTCTACCTTCAGCAAGTCCACGGTCATCAGTCTTGTGTTCAGGATGTCCATTCTCTTGCTGATTTCTCAAACATTTGCTTGTAAAACAATTGCCATATTGGTCCCATCCAAAGGTTTGGCCCAGTCCAAGTTTCAAGGAACAAAACAAGCAAGGGAGTTCCTCTGGAATGTCTGCTCCAGCTCTATTTTAAAATGGCTCCACTTGTGTCAGTTTTTCACAATGGTGAGGGTGGAAGGAGATAGCAACAGAAGAGCCTTTGTTTGGCAAAAGAACAGACTATAGATGGTCTATCATGTCAATAATTAATGAGCAGGTCATTAAGAGATGCCCATAATATATGTATAGTTTCTTTTTTTCCTATACAACCCTTAATTTTTCAGAAACAAAAGCATAAAGTGAGTAAGTAGTTGATTTTGTTAACCACATGACTTGATTTGATCTTCTCCATGGCCTTGGTAAAACAATAATATTCTTCTAAGATGGAAAGACAGATGCTAGAGAATATCATACAAGATTTCCATCCTAATCAAAATCCCTGCCAATAAGCTATGACAGAATCCTATGAGAGAGGATGCCATTTAACTTTCATAAGAGATAAGATGGTATGCCATTGACACTTAAAATTGCCAGCGATGGTCATCATGGGATTTATTTCATTTGGCAGAATCTTGGTTGACTTCACAACCTATTCCCCAGGCTATTAAGATTGATCCAAACTTGGCAATGGATTCTTTGCAAAAATTATTTCTTGGTGATTTTAAACTTTCTTTTCCAGTGTCAAGAAAGATTTACCCAGGCTCAGAGTTTTCATTTGTTTTTTCCCCCTTTCAGCTTTCGAAAGAGAAATTTCCTTTCTGTCTGCTTTGTGATTGCTTTTGTGTCAAATTCAGCATAAAAGCTTTTCAAATGTGATGGCATTAGCTGTTTTGTGCTTGGCTGAGCTAAGAGTACATGAATTCAATAGAGAAGTGAAATCTTGTTTGAGCCCCGCTGATTTGGCCATATAATACTTAAAATTATCTGAGACAAGAAATCCAATAATTTATCAAATTATTAACTAAACATTTCCAAGGCTGAAAAATATCTGTGTTTTGTAGACATTCTTTAGGGAACTTGAAAAATAGATATACTGTAATCATGTAATTAATTTAAAAAGCTAAACATGTTATATATAATAAATACAGTGGCTATTTAAGGATCTAAAATTGTTATACCAGAAAAGAAACTAATCAGGGATAGCTTCTTCAAATATGGAAGTAGAGCCTTATAGTTTTCATTATTTGGGGCCTTGGGTGGTATTAGATAATGTCCTTCTCTGCCTTAAGGATATGTACAGTAACGGAAGCTGAATTCTTCTTTCTCACATTTTGTTTACTGTTTAGACTTGCACAAAATTAATTTGGCAAATTAACCCACACTGGTATTTTGACCTTTGGATTTCTGATACAACAGTGTAAAACATTATCAGAAATCTTCTTGCCAGGGTCTGCTGTTTCTTCATGCATTTTCTTTACTCCCTTTTGTTTTCCCCTTAAGCTTCCCACATGATTAAGGAGAAAGTATCAATAACCTAATAGGACTTTTCCTCCCAAAGTATGTATGAAGCTATTAAACTTCTCAAAGCATACAAACAGAGTGCTTCCTACATCACTGATAGAGCACAGGAAGTCATGGACTAGTTTCCTCAGGTTCTGCTGTACAATAGAAATATTTAAGGCAGAGTCACCAAGATTTGAATAGCATTATGCTCTGATGGCACCATTTTGCCTTGTTTCTTCTTCACACTTTAACTTATACCATGCTTGAAAATATAATATGGCAACTCTATAAATCCACTCCTCCGTAAAAGCAACAAATTGCAAAATTTGTCAAAATTGCCTTTTCTGAACTCTGGATATTAACCGAAGATTGGCAACAATATGTAAACTGCTGAACTTCATAAGAACAGCCGGGTTTTTGAGGCTTTTTAACTTGGTCTATTCCCATCACTTTCTCCCAGCTCCGCAGAAGCCTTGAAAACCAGCAGCCTTAACAGCCAGCAGGGAGGGAGGACCACGATAGGAGTTCCTCAAAAAGATGCTCTTCATTCTCACAGCATTGTCATCATTTGACCTGTCTGGCAGCTCCCTAGAACAAACCTATACCCAAGGCCTTGTCATTATTTGCCCTGACTTTGTGCTAACTCCCTAGGAAAAGCCCTATCCCTAGAGTATTTGTACAAAACAATCAGCAATTGTTTAAATACTGCCTGAGGTTGTGATATCAGTTGAGATAATCATGGTCTGGAGAAAAAGTTAAAAGGAAGATCTGGGGAATGAGATGTCCTCAGGGGACTTTGAAAAGCTCTGACATCTTCCTGGGGGATCTAGAAGACTAAATGCATGTCTTGCCAAATAGAGCATAGCAGTAAAGAGATATAAATTACAAACAGAAACCAAACAGAGATTCTAAAGTTTAAAAGTACAATAACTAGAATGAAATTTTCACTAGAGGAGCTCAACATCAGATTTGAGCTGGCAGAAGAATCAGTGAACTTGAAGATAGGTCCATGGGAATAATCCACTCTGAGGAAAAGAATAAAGAAAAGAATTAAGAAAAATACATAAAGCAAAAACTGAGAGAATTGAGGGGAGAAATATACAAAAAACAGAGACTTCAATACCCCACTTTTAGTAATATATAGAACAACTGAGCAGAAGAGTAACAAGGAAACAGAAGACCTGGGAAAACGCTATGAACTAGCAAGACCTACCAATCATCTATAGAACGCGCCACCCAATAATAACAGAATACACATTCTTCTCATTTGCACATGGAATATTCTCCAGGATAGACCATACGCGGGCCTTAAACAAGCCTCAATACATTTAAAAGTATTGAAATCATATGATGTAGGTTCTCTGACCATAATTGAGTGAACTTAAAAATCAATAAGAAAAGTAAATTTGGGAAATTTACAAGTACAAGAAAATGATACAACACATTCTTAAATAACCAATAAGTCAAAGAAGAAATCACAAAGGAAATGCAAAAATACTTTGAGATGAATGGAAATAAAAACACAACATTCTGAAACTTATGGGATGTAACTTAATGCAGAGCTTAGAGTGAAATTTATAACTATAAATACTTATGTAAAAAAAAGAAGAAAGGTCTCAAGCTGGTAACTCAAACTTCTAGTTTCAAGAAACTAGAAAAAGAAGAGAAAATTAAATCTAAAGTAAACAGAAGGAAGGAATAATAAAGTTTAGAGTGAAATCAATGAAACAGAGAAGAGAAAACCCACAAAACCAAAAGTTGGTTATTTGAAAAGATCAAGAATGCTAACAGCCCCTTAGCTAGTCTAAGGACAAAATAGAGAGAAGGCTCAAATTACTAATCTTAGAAATGAAAGAGGATACATCATTACTAATCTTACAGAAATAAAAGGGGATTATAAGAGGATATTATGAATGGAAGAAATAGGACGTCTGAATAGACCTATATAACAAGTAAAGAAATTGAATCAGTAATTTAAAAGCTTTTCCCGAGGAAAGACCTAGGCCCAGATAGCTTCACTGGTAAATTTTACCAAACATTTACAGAAGAATTAATAGCAATCTTTCACAAAATCTTCCAAAAAATAGAAGAGGAATATTTCACAACCAAAAATATCACAGGGAAACAACAACGAAAAACTACAGACCAATATGCCTTATGAATGTTGACTCAAAAAGCCTCAAGAAAATACTGTCATACCTAACACAGCAATATATTAAAGGGATTGTATACCATAACCAAGTGAAATTTATTTCAGAAATGCAAGGTTAGTTTAATGTACAAAATTTAGTCAATATAATGTACTATATCAGTAAAAAAAAAAAAAAGGGGGCAAAAACCACATGGTCGTCTCAATAGTTGCATAAAAAGCATTTGACAAAGTCCAAAACCCTTTCATGATAAAAATACTCAACAAATTAGAAAAAAAATCGTACTATAGGTTGAATAGTGTCCCCTTAACAGATATGTTAAAGGCCTAACCCCTGATACCTGTGAATGTGTCCTTTTTTGGAAGTAGGGCCTTTGCAGATGTAATTAAGTTAAGATGAGGGCATACTGGAGTAGGGTGGGCCCTTAATCCAATATGACTGGTGTCCTTGCAAGAGGAGGAAAGGACACATACACAGAAGAATGCCACATAAAGACACTGACCACAAGGAAAACACCATGTGACATAGAGGCAGAAATTAAAGTGATGCGTCTGCAAGTCCAGGAACACCAAGGATTGACAGCCACCACCAGAAGCCAGGAAGAGGGAAGGAAGGATTCTCTCCTCTAGGTTTCAGATGGAGCATGGCCTGCTGACACCTTGATTTCGGATCTAACCTCTAGAACTGTGAGACAATAAATTTGGTTGTTTTAAGCCGCCCAGTTTGTGGTACTTTGTCCTGGCAGTCCTAGGAATATAATACAGAAGGAGACTTCCTTAATCTGATAAAGGGCATCTAAGAAAAACCCACAACTGGCATCATAGTGAAAGAGTGAATGCTTTCGCCTAAGACCAGGAACAAGATAAGGATGTCTGATGTTACCATTTCTATTTACCAATATACTAGAAGTGCAGGCTAGGACAATTAGGCAAGAAAAATAGATAAAGACATCCAGATTGCAAAGGAAAAAGTAACACTATATCTATTTGCAGATGACGTGATCTTGTATACAGAAAACTCTAAGGAATACGCTAAAAAAAAATTAGAACTAATAAACTAAGCAAATGTGCAGGATATAAGATCAAAATACAAAAATCAATTGTTTTTCTATATACCAGCAGTGAATAATCTGAAAAATGAAATTCAGAAAACTATTCCATTTACAATAGCATCAAAAAATAAAATGCTTACTTAGGAATAAAAGAAATGCAAGACTTGTACACTGACAACGACAAAGAACTGTTGAGTGAAATTAAAGTAGATCTAAATAAATGGAAAAATATCCTGTATTCCCAGATTAAAAGATTTAATATTAAGATGGCAATATCCCCAAACTGGTCTCCAGACTCTATGCAATCCTTATCAAGATCCGAGCTGGATTTTCTAGAGAAATAGACAAGTAGATCCTAAAATTCATACTGAAGTACTAGGGACAAAGAATAGCCAAAACAACCTTAAAAAAAGAACAAAGTTGGAGGACTCACAATTCTTAATTTGAAAACTTACTAGAAAGCTACAGTAATCAAGACAGTGTGATACTGACGTGAAGAGAGATATATAGATCAATAAAATAAAATTGAAAGTCCCCCTTGCATTTATGGTCAATTGATTTTTGACAAGAGTTCCAAGACAATTCAATGGGAAAAGAATAGTCATTTCAAAACTCTGTGCTTGGGTAATTAGTATCCACATACAGAATAATGAAGTTTGACCCCACCTCATGCCATACACAAAAATTAACTCAAAGATGGATCATAGAGCTAAATATAAGAACTAAAACTTTAAAACTCTTACAAGACAACATAGCAGTACAAGGAGTTAGGTAATGTTTTCTTAGATGGGACACCAAAAGCAAAATTGACAAAATAAAAAATACATCAGTTGAACTTCATCGAAATAAAAACTTTTGTGCTGCAAGAAATGTCATAAATAAAGTGAAAAGACAGCCCACAGAGTGGGATAAAATATTTGCAAATCATATGTCTGATAGGAGACATGGCCAGAATATGTAAAGAACTCTTACAATTCAACAACAACAAAAAGCATTAACGACCCAAATACAAATCAGTAAAGGATTTTAATAGACATTCCTTCAAATAAGATGCACAAATGGCCAACAAGCACATGAAAAGATGGTCAACATCGTTAGTCATTAGGAAAATGCAAATTAAAACTACCATGAGATACCACTTTATACACACTAGCATGGTTAAAATAAAAAAAGACAATGATGAGTGTTTACACAGATGTGGAATAATTGGAACCCTTATACATTGCTGGTGGGATTCTAAAATGGTGCAACTACTTCAGACAAAAGTTTGGCAGTTTCTGGAGATATATATATCTATTTTTTAAAGATTGGCATCTGAGTTAACACCTGTTGCCAATCTTCTTTTTTTTTTTTGTCGTTTTTTTAATTCTTCTTCTCCCCAAAGCCCCCCAGTACATAGTTGTATATTCTAGTTGTAGGTCCTTCTGGTTGTGCTATGTGGGCCGCCGCCTCAGCATGGCCTGATGAGCAATGCCATGTCCACACCCAGGATCCAAAGTGGTGAAACCCTGGGCTCCTGAAGCAGAGCACACAAACTTAACCACTTGGCCACGGGGCTGGCCCCTCTGGAGATCTTAAACATGGAATTACTATATGACATAACAGTGCCATACTGAGGTATATACCCAAGAGAAATTAAAACATATGTCCACACAAAACCTTTAAACAGATATTTGTAGCAGCATTATTTATAATAGCCAAAAATTAGAAACCCAAATGTGGTATGTCCAACAATAGAATATATTTTGGCAATAAAGATGAATAAAATAGGGACCAGCCTGGTGGCGCAGCAGTTAAGTTCGCATGTTCCACTTCTCAGCGGCCCGGGGGCTCGCCAGTTCGGATCCCGGGTGCAGACATGGCACTGCTTGGCAAAAGCATGCTGTGGTAGGCGTCCCACATATGAAGTAGACGAAGATGGGCACGGATGTTAGCTCAGGGCCAGTCTTCCTCAGCAAAAAGGGGAGGATTAGCAGTAGTTAGCTCAGGGCTGATCTTCCTAAAAAACAAAAAAAGAATAAACTATTGGTACTTGCTATAACATGGATGAATCTCTAAAACATTATGTTAGGGGCCAGCCGAGTGGTTAAGTTCATGCTCTCTGCTTCAGCGGCCCAGGGTTTCACCAGTTTGAATCCTGGGCATGGACATGGCACCACTTGTCAAGCCAGGCTGAGGCAGCGTCCCACGTGCCACAACTAGAAGGAGCCACAACTAAAAATACGCAACTAGGTACCAGAGGGCTTTGGGAGAAAAAGGAAAAATGAAATCTTAAAAAAAAGAAAAAGTTATTTGTTAAAAATAAAACAACATGATGTTGGGGGAGAGAAGCCAGTCACAAAAAAAAAAAAACCACACACACATATCGTATGAATCCATTTATATGAAATATCCAGTAAAAGCTGGAGGAGGGAGAGAATGGACAGTGGAAAACGACTGTTAATGGGTATAGGATTTCTCTTGGGGCTGAAGAAAATGTTCCAAAATTAGATTGTGATGATGGCTTCGCAACTTTGTGAATATACTAAAAACCATTGAATTATATACTTTAAATGGGTGAATTTTATGGTATGTAAATTATATCTCAATAAAGTTGCTTTGAAAAGGCATACCTGCACATCATTAAGGCTACAGATCTTTTCTTGTTTCTTCAAGTCTATAAACTGCTTTAGAAACATCGTTTCTAAACATTTATTAGCAATAGAACCTATTCTTTATGTGTCGTTGACTAGCTTATTCTGTTCCTGGCCCCAGCCTATCTGGAGATGGTAGATTGCCCTGCTCTATCTGAGGCAGGGTTGTACCTGGGTTGATCTGTCAGACAGGATAGGCTAAGGTATGCCATAGTAGCAAACAGTCCCCAAATCTAGAGCCTTAACACAAAGTTTATATTTTATTCGTGTTACGTGTCCATTGTAGGTTCTCAAGGGGGTTCTACTTAATTTAGTCACTCAGAGACCACAGCTGATAACAGCTGCGTCTTGATACATACTCCCATGATCAAAGAGGCGGGAAACATAGTGAATAATGCCAAGTTCTTAAATCTTCTGCCCGGAAGTGACAAGTAGCCAAAATCAGTTACGTTGCCATCCTTGATTCAGTGAGGTGCAGATACATAATCCTCTGGCAAGAAGAGGCACTGGATGTTTGTGAACGATAACGCAGTCTACCACAGTAGGCTCATGGGCTTTGAAAAGTAGCTGAGAACATGCCACTTTCTGGGGATCTGTCCTCTGGCATTCTCTCTGGAGTCATTGCTACCCAACCATTTCCACACTCTCTCAACCAGACTTCTCTTAGATGCCTGGGGTAGCTGGGTGAATTGTTAATTACCGCACTGCTTAAGCCTTTTAATAAAGTCAGCAAATTAAAGAGAGAGCCCAGATAAAGAGAATGCTTTCCAAAATGTCATAATAAAATTAAGGTAATGAAGCACTTGGAGGGCTCTGCTCCCTTCTTTTTGTATAAAACTTATTCCAGAGAAGCTGGAAGAGAAATGGGGCCTGAAAGTAAAGAGGGGGGAAAATAAATTGCATGCCATTAGTTTAATTATAAAAATTCATTACATGAAGCCATGTAAGACAGAAAATAATGGAACTCTAATGGGTTGGCCGATAACACATTTACTAGCCTGCTCTCAGCTTGTAGTCATTGTTGAGAGGACAAAAAAGTAACAGCTTTGGTATGTAGTCCTCCAAGCTATTGAAAAGATTAATCATTTCCAGTAAGCTGGAAAACGAGGGCCATTTTCTTAAATACTATGCCCTGTATAGAGTGTTACCTTCTGAAACAGAGTTGTTTGGTAATGTCAGAGGTTTAATAGATGAGTCTTGAAGTTAATGGTGAGAGGCTTTCCTTTGGAAATAGCTTCCTTACGATATTTTAACATTTCCATTATAAATTCATAAAGAGGTTTTATAGGTTGCTTTAATTCATACAAGCAAGCAAGAAATTGTTTCTTTTTCCCAGTAAAGATTTATAGAACATGAATTCATACTTAAGAGTAAATTCTTCAGTGATTTTTTTAAAATAAACCAAACATGTATTTTTTTCTGCCATCTTTGTTTGGCAAGGTCTTATTTTATTATACACAATAATTTTCCCATCATGCTGTAATCATCAAGGAGATTATTTTATATTCTTCAAAGTTCAATTACAATAAGCCTAATCATTTTCCTTAAATTCCTTTATATGGAAAAATATCTTATTTAACTATATTGAAGTCTGAATATTGGAGGCAAGAAACCTGCATTTTTGTGAGGTCTCTTTTGCTGACTAGCAAAAGAGTTTTTGTATTCTCATATGGGCAGTTACGGGATTGGGTAAGAGGAAAGGAGATAAAAGAAAGGAGATAACAAAAGATCAAAGTGGATATATAGGTAAGGGTCGTATATTTGAGTGCTTTGTAATCCAAGCAGAGAGGTTTGAACTTTGTCTTGTAGGTAATAGGGAGCCATTGAAAGGTTTTATTGAGGAGTAATGTGGTTCTATTTGCATTTCAAAGAGATCTCTTGAGCAGCTGTGTGTGGATGGAAGCGCTGGTGTGAGAGTGGAAGGAGGCAGCCAATAAAAAGATTACTGCACGGTCCAAGCAAAAGATAAGAAGGGCTGGGGCCTGCCCGGTGGTGCAGCGGTTAAGTGCACACGTTCTGCGTTGGCGGCCCAGTGTTCGCCAGTTCGGATCCCGGGTGCGGACATGGCACCACTTGGCAAGCCATGCTGTGGTAGGCGTCCCACATAAAGTAGAGGAAGACTGGCACCAATGTGAGCTCAGGGCCAGCCTTCCTCAGCAAAAAAAGAGGAACATTGGCAGCAGATGTTAACTCAGGGCTAATCTTCCTCAAAAAAAAAAAAGATAAGGGCTTAAATTAATGCAATGGCAATGGAGGTAGGGGATTTGAAAAAAAGAGAAAATTGTGCTACAGTCTCTCTGTAGCTATGTTCCTTGCCTCCTCCTCCAGTTAAGGATCAACTTACACTGCAGAGGGAGAAGATTGGGCTAGGGACAGAAACTTGGGGAACACCAACATTTAAGGGACAGACAGAAAAAGAGAAATTTGAACCATAAGAGAGTGTAAAGGAGCGGGGGCCAAGAAAAGGTAGGGCCTCAAGAAGAACAGAGTAGTCAGTAGCACCAGTCACTGCAAATAAATTGAGTAAATGAGAACCTAAAACTTGCCAGACATTGGCCATTGGGGACTGAATCAGTTAACTATTTTCACAAAAATGCTGCATGACAAACAACTTCAAAATGTCAGTGGCACACAACGATAAGCGTTTTGTTCTTTCTAAGTTTGTGGCTTGGCTGGGGAGGCACCGCTTCACGCTGTGGGTTGATTGGGCTGGCTCTCCTCCACATGTCACTCATCCTTCTCCAGGAATGAGCAAGCTAGCCCAGGCTATGTTTGTCTTATGGTGTTGGCAGAAGGGCAAAAGGGCTAGCCCCACTGCAGGAGCACATTTCAAGCCTCTGCTTGTGTCACTTCCATTAACATCCCATTAGGATTAGGCAAAGCAAGTCATATGGCCAAGCTCATTGTCAAGGGCGGGGAAGTAAACTCTGCCTTTTGTAGCAGGAAATTCAAAGTTATATAGCAAATGGCATGGATATAGGGTGAGATAAAGAATTGAGGCCTGTAATCCAATTTGCCACAGTGACTTCTGTCAGAATAGTTTTAGTGGGATGGTGATGGCAGAAGCCTGATTTTGATGAATTATAGAGTGGCAGGAGTGTAATCAAGGCGAGGCCATGAGTGAGTATTTGCCTTCTTAGGAGCTTCACCGTGAAGGAAAGAAAATGATAGCAGATTTTGTTGTTGCTTAAAGATGGGAGAGAGACTCATATTTGAAGGCGGTAGAGAAAGACCCTGTAGAGAGGCAAAAGGTTGAAAAGACACGAAGAGAGAGGGAGTACGTGGAAGAGGATCCCATAATAGATGAGTGTCCAGAGGGAAGATTCAGCATCCCATAGCACAGGAGTCACCTCTTCCTCTCAGACTGGAGAGAAGGATGTAAGATGTAAAGTCTGATGTTTCGTGAAATTTATGCTTGATAGGTTAATTTCCCCTGTGTAGTTGTAGTTACAGGTAGGTCATTTGCTGTGAGATTTCTTCTGGTTTGTATCATCAGGGTTCAGCCTGGAAACCAGCCTAGATATTTCAGAGGGAATTTAACACAGAGGATTGGTTCCACGGCTAATGGAGGAGCTGAGAAGCCCAGTAGGAGATGGTGAGGCAACCTGGAGTTAAGCAACATCAGATAGCTGTTACCACCTCAAGGGCTGGAGGGCCCACAAGTGTAACCAGAGCCATCTGGGGCTAATTTGACCACTGTGGAGGCTGCGCAGCAGGTACTGAAACTACAGAGGGAGGGCCTGTCTAGCCGGAAATGGAGACACAAAGAAGTTGCTGCCCACACAGAGAGAGGGGGAGGTATACTCTAGTTTCACCCTTCCTCCTGCTCTATCTCCGACCGGGGCCTCTTGCTGGCCTAACCCAGCTGGAAGCCAGCTAACAAGAAATGCCAGCAAATTCCAATCCCCTGAAGAGGTTACTCCATCTGTAATTCTGAATAGAGTAAGAGACAGGCAGAGAATGGTTCTAAGAGCTAATAAGCTCTTAGCTGTTAGCTCACAGAGCTCAATTTTTTTTAATGAATTTCTTAGTTCATGTATGCACACATAGTATCCTAGGCAAAATGAGAGGAACCCAATATGTAGGACTTTTTTGTCTGTAAATATATTAGGATCTTGTTTTCTAATTTTCCAAGCAATTTAATTTTGATTTTGGCCTCACGAGAAACCTTAGGCATAATCAGAGTAAGTAGCCCCGTCCTCTTTTGCAGACAACAAAACTGGCACTCAAAAGGTTAATGACTTTCTTAACCTCAAACTGCAAGACAATGGCCAAGCAAGAGCTCCTGGGAAGATGCCATTTCATTACTCTGCACTGCCTTTCCTAAAGCTCCTTTGAGTCCAGTCATTAAAGAACTGAACAATCGAGTTCACCTGAAACAAATGTTAATTTCACTTGTAGATAAATATCCCAAGACACATTTTATAAGAAAACTTAAAAAATCCTCAACCTTAAAAATTTAATTATAGGTCTAGCTACTCACATTTATCTTCTAAATTGATGGGAGCGTTTTAGAGCCGCAGGATTATAGACAATGTCTATAAAACAGTGAGTCCCTTGCTTTGCATTCGGTAAAGGCCCGCCCTGTGGTGAATATAGTGGGGTTCATTGAAAATAGCAGTAGTAGTAGGAGGAGTAATAGTAGTAGTGATAATGATGATTATAGGTCATATTTATTGAATGCTTTGAATATGCCAGGCACCATTCTAAGTGTTTTCCCTGGATTTTCTAAATTAATCCTCATGATAATCTTTCAAGGTAAATCCTATTAATACACCCATTTAATGAAGGAGGAAACCGAGGCACAGAGAGGATAATTAACTTGCCCATTTGTCACATATCTAGTAAGTGATCAAGCCAGGATTCAAACCCAACAGGCTTATTCTTTTGCCCAGACTTTTAACTATCCTTTCTTTTCCTTCCCTGTTTTCTTCCATGTAGGGTCAGTATCCCTAAAAAGAGTATCTTACAAATAAAAAATGAGAGAAGACAAGCATTAAAATGGAAAAATTGTAATACGCAAAATTCTTGAAATCAATTCGGGTTGTCCCACAGTCCACAATCATTTTTCTGCCTAAAATACTGTCTATAAATACTAAGCACATATTGCAGCAGCATCATATTAGGTTTGAATAGGAAATATTTCTTTCCTGGTTGAAGACACAATCTTTTGAGGATTTAGTGTTTTATATTCCTCATAGGAAACACACACACACACAAATACATATATATGCCCCCAAAATCATCTTTTTTATATAGGCTAGTGCTCACAGTATTTTAAATTTCTTCACACACCGTGATCACCACACAAACAATTCCCTGTAGTGTATCCCATTGTAAATGGAATTCAGAAATAAAACAAGAGTGTGTGTGAATTCTGTTGTGTTTTTGAATTTACACTCCTTCTGTGGTCTGGAAATATCCCAGTAGTAAATTTCACAGTCGTAGGCAAGGCTGGTCAAGGTCATTGTTCCTAGTGTGAATGACACTTGGTTAAAGCCCAAGGTGGTCAACATATTACGTTGGTTGGAAGGGAAACCAGTCTATTCTGGTGAATGTATTTAAGAGGAGAGAAAAGAAGGCTGCGGTTGAGAACCTTTGAGTTTAGATAAGGGCCTTAGCCCTGCCAATGTTAGTCAAGGTCAGTGGGATTTTTTTCTTTTTAATCCTGTGAACTCGCAAAACCTGGGCCCTATTCAGTGAGGGTTAACACTCAATCAAGATTTCCTCAGGTATAAAAATCTAAATTTCAGTGTGAATACAAATTTGAAGAAAAAGATACAGCTTGTGCATTTTTTGGCTTTCAAGCATTAAAATATATCAAAAAGTTCTGGTTTGAAGGAAAGCCTCACTCTCTTACTACCTTTCTACTGTAAAGTCTCTAATTTAACTCTAGCTGGCTATTTCCTTCAAGATTTTGGAAAATTTTAGCATACTTTTCAATGTATAATTTTAGGCATTTTTTAGAACCAAAGATTGTATCCTCTTATATCTAGACTTTTCGAATAGCAACTCATGAATCAGGGATGGCTTCCTGGTCATTTATCTTTCTTAGATAAAATAAATGATTTTAATTATATTTATTAAAATTTTAATTTATATTTTATATTCTTAAATCTATACATATATGCTCTGATGTTGGTTCTTAATAAGTATTTCTTTAACAGTTGTATCCTTCCTAAAGAAGAATTATCTTGGGAAAAGGTAACCAAGTTATTGGTCTCAGTTTTGTGGATTCTTATGCTACCAGTTAGAGAATTAATAGATGATAGATAAGAAACTCTTCTTTTAAAATGCAAATCCATCCTCTAGATAGTCAGGGCCAATTGGTCTTTCTTATCTTAGTATACATTACTTTTGACATTATAGATTTGGCTTAAGCGAGAAGGGGAAGAAAAGGAGAGGTAATTTTGTACCCTAGGAAATTTCTAGAAAGGGAAAGACTTTAGGGTGTGCATTTCACCTCAGAAAGGCTTTTGAATAGTGTGAGGATCTGAACAGTAGAAAAGAGAAGCTGCAGGGCTTGATAAAAGGAGTATATAAGAAAAGGCAGGCATTCCACAAGGATAAATTTCTTTTTTGGGGAGGAAGATTAGCCCTGAGCTAACTACTGCCAATCCTCCTCTTTTTGCTGAGGAAGACTGGCCCTGAGCTAACATCGTGCCATCTTCCTCTACTTTATACGTGGCACACCTACCACAGCATGGCTTTTGCCAAGCGGTGCCATGTCCACACCCAGGATCCGAACTGGCGAACCCCGGGCCACTGAGAAATGGAACGTGTGAACTTAGCCGCTGCGCCACCGGGCCGGCTCCTAAATTTATTTTTTCTGCTTTTTCTCCCCAAATCCCCCCAGTACATAGTTGTATATTTTAGTTGTGGGTCCTTCTAGTTGTGGCATGTGGGACACCACCTCAACGTGGCCTGATGAGCGGTGTCCTGTCCACACCCAGGATCCGAACCAGCGAAACACTGGGCCGCTGAAGCAGAGCGTGCGAACTTAACTACTCGGCCATGGGGCGGCCCCCACAAGGATAAATTTTAATTGCTTTACAGCACAGCAACTATACTTTGTATGTTTAAAAATTGCCTCTCTTTTTGCTTTCATAGAAAAAGTTAGTGACGTTGGCTTTAGCTGCTTGGTGCTAGTTTGGTTGTCTGAGTCTCTTTGCTGTGTGCAATAAATGTAGTTATTTCATTTGATTCTAGAATAGGATATTCCAGTTAACTGAGAAATGCCAGATTATATACAGATTACACATTTTCAAGGAACAGGAGTCCAAACATACTGAAACTGTGCTAAAAGTATTAGTGTTTGATTTTTATTATACAAACATCATGCTAACAAGAAAGAACAAATATTAGAACAAAAATGATTACTCTTTTCAGAAACATCAATTACTTTCAATTTCCAGTTCCCCTTCTAGTTCATGACTATGTATTCTTACAGATTTTAAGAAATACGGTGTAGACAGAAATTGCGTTCTGCTCTTTACTTATGATTTCTGTGCATATTCACTGCTTATTAGACCATTAGGTTGATGTATTATGTTATTTTAATGTCCTCTCGTTAAACATTGAAATTGTTTCTCATTTTTTTTACTGTCTTAGTTAATGAAGATCTTTATTCCTATAATGCATTTCTCTTCTTTTAAATATTGTGTTAGAACAAAATACCAAAAGTGAGATTACAGGGTCAATGGAAGTAAGCATTTGTATGTCACATGCTATCTATTTCCAACTTGTCCCTATAGATCACTGCTCCTAGCAGTAGCACGTGAATGTGCTAATTTTACCACAGCCTTTCCAGCTTTGGATTTTAGTTTTTATTAATTTAATTGGTGTCAAATTGTACCATCTTGATTTGATTATTTTTTTTAGTTTTGAAAGTTAATTTTTTTCAGAAAAATTTTTATTCTTTCTCTGGTCTGAATTCCCTGTCCCTGTTCCCTTGTTCATTTACCAATGGCTTAAGCCACAACCATGTTGAATTTGACATAATTATCCTAGCAATTTAATATTATGTTAATGCTTAGAGGCGTCCTCCATGAACTTGCAGCAATGCTTAATAGAAATGTGGGGTATACGTCCAGAGAAACCTATCATTGATTTATTTCTGTCTTTGATATATGCTATTTCAAGTGATGAAATACAGTTTGATGATCCTCAGTTGCCAAAGACAAACAAAGAAGAAAGCAAAGGTCATTTGGTTTAGCAAGATCCTTATAGTTGAAATTTTATTTTATTTTATTTTTTAAGATTTTATTTTTCCTGTTTCTCCCAAAGCCCCCCGGTACATAGTTGTGTATTTTTAGTTGTGGTCCTTCTAGTTGTGGCATGTGGGATGCCGCCTCAGCATGGCTTGATGAGCAGTGCCATGTCCACGCCCAGGATCCGAACTGGCGAAACCCTGGGCCACCAAAGCAGAGTGCACGAACTTAACCACTCGGCCACGGGGCCGGCCCCTTCTAATTTTAAAGTGGGACGTTTTTTGAAGTATTGTGAATAAACTGATCCTTCAAAAAAGTTCTTAACTAGAATAACAGCACTATTCTTTGGACGTTCAGTATTTTCTGTATGCAGCTTTAGTTAAATGCCAGTAGATGGCACTAATTACATAAACAATTCAACAAGTTAATAAAGAGGGAAAGAAATACATGAAGCATTTTTTTCTGTTCAAATTTTGGTATTTGTCACATACTTAACAATTATATGGAAGCTTACTTTTATAGTTCTCTCCCATGATAAAAACAATTAAGTCCAGTTTATTTCCAAATAATTGCTACGAAATTGAAATGTCTGATACTGGTTATTGCTCAAGACGCTGCATTTAAAAAGTTTTGTCATGAAGAATGAGTTAGCTTATACTGTCATGATTGACTGAATCACATGGTAGGTTAACAGCAATCATGTAGACATGTTCCGACCTGAGGATTCAGAAGCTATTGATGAAGCATTCTAAGAAACTCCAACTAAAGATTTCAGAGAAAACTGATATTCATTCTCTTTCCCATGCACACCTATAGCAATTGGCCAAAGACCTCCGCCAGTGGCAGATAAATGTCGATGTGGCAAATGACTTGGCACTGAAACTTCTCCGGGATTATTCTGCAGATGATACCAGAAAAGTACACATGATAACGGAGAACATCAATGCCTCTTGGGCAAGCATTCATAAAAGGTATGAACTACATTATTTCTAAAACTACTGTTGGCTATAATGATGGGGTGGTGACACTGGGTGGATGAGGCACATTTGTTTTCCCAATCCTGCTAAACCAGGGCTTGGGAGGATCCAAGACAGCAAATGCCATCTAAAAGCACAGGCTTGCCTAAATCCTCTTATTTTAAAGATGAAGGATCCACAGACTGGTGAAATTAAATGATTTGCCCACAGTCACAAAGGTAGTGACATACTTAGAGATTAGACAAAAACAAAATGCTGATTTGTAGCTAGAAAAGCCATTTATCAGTCTGCTTTGAGATCTCTATCCAAAGAAATATTGTTCTATTCCATCACGGCACATGCTGCCCCATCCTTAATCTGACAAGGAAGTCACTTGGGGCTTCAAGATAGAGTTATAACTGTCCATGGTGCCATCATTGTATCTCAGTTTACACACCCAATGGGAAAATCTCTGTAGTGTAACAGGACTCATAACTTCACCTCCCACTATATATCTATGGAAATTAACAGCTCTTAGAGATACCATCTAATCAAACTGGGCCTTGTCCCCTTATTATCCTCTCTCTTAACCCCTGGGCTTTTCTTTCATTAGCATTTATCCTAATTATGAATAAAAATGAATTATGTAACTAATTGTTTAATGTTTGTCCTTCACACTAGTCTAAACCTCTGAGGACAGAGACTGTCTTTCTTATTTGACACATCCTGAAATCCTGAAGCAGGTGATATAATAGGGAGCTGGTAAATATTTGTTGAATGATGACTCTCTCTGCATAATGTAGAGTTACCTTGTTCAGGCTATGGTAAGTTAAGGAATACTGGGTACTCATTTTCAGTTCTGTCAGAAAACAGGGGCAAGAATAGTACTTGTACAATGATGAGGAAGACCACACTGAAAGGTAAGGTAAATGAGTTCCAGAAGGTGACATGAATTACTGAAAAAGTCGGTTAGGTGGCCTTCATTAAGCAGAAAAGGCCACCATCAAAGGGAAAAAAAAACAGATTTTGAACTAAAAGCAGAATCTTTTAGGAGTAATGAGCTATTGATACGTGAAAATTGAGAGACCAAGTAAATCTTGAAATTGAGTTAGAGATTGAGTGAAAACTCATGTGAAACCAGATTTAGGTTGGTGACCCTGGGGGAATAGAGCAGCTCTAGTCCTGAATTCCAGACAGTGGGTGTTCAGATGACCATGGAAAAGAAGACCCACCCTGAAGTTGGAGAGTTGTATTTGGGGTCCTATCCAAAGGACCCTGGTGGAGAGAAGACGAGCTTAAACAGGGGACTGAGAATAGGAAAAAATTCTCAAGGTTACTGCCTCCTCTCAGTGGCAAGGTTTGGACTTTCTGCTCCAAATACATCTGGTATCTGTTCAGTTAAACAAGGGCGGGTAGGCTCAGGAAGACTTATTCATATGCAATTGATTGGTATCAGAGAGTCAATAGGTACATCTCAATGGGAAATACTTGCTTCTCAAAAAGAAGCTTCTTTGGGAAAGCAGATTAAAATCAGAAATTAATTTGGTGAGTTTAGGGAACGTAAGCTAAGAAGAGACCAAAAAGAAAGCTTGTTCATGGTACAAAACTAGAGCTTCAAGGGAGGTCTGTCCCATCTAGGCCACTCTTTCTGGCAGTCCCCTCTCCACGTTCTCATGCTCCTTGAACCTCCAAGCAGCTCTCTCCATTCTTTTGATCACTTTCTTACGGTCTTTGGATTCTTCAGAGGAGAGGCTTCCGGTTTATATTTTTTGACTTGGTCTCTAAAAAGCTACCACCTAAGGAAGGTATATAGTTATTTCTCCAATAGGTAAAGTAATATAGAATGTTAGAAGCCAAATTACCTTTTTTGCTGGCCAATACAGAATCTGCAATTCATCAAGCTAATTTTGACTCATGCCTCTAAAGTTTTTCCCTGTTCCTTTCTCACATGTACTCTGTGAAAACTCATCCTCTTGTGTAGTTTGTCTGCTGATGACTATCCACGATACCATTTGCAGCTGAGACTGATCTTTTGAGTTTCAGACCTGCATATCCTACTGATTTCTTTCCATTTTAATGTCCTTCAAGAACTTCAAACTGAATGGTCCCAAAGCTGGACTCATCTTTGCCCTCTTTTAACCTCTTTCTCCAAATACAATCTATTTCTCTTCCTATGATGCCATTCCAGTGAACATTACCACAATCCATTCAGTTGTTCAAATCAGAAACTCATGCTTGACTCTTCCTTCTACAGCCCCAATAGTTAAGCTATCATAGAGCTATTTACTGCCTAAATAGCTTTCAAATCCAGTCACTTCTCTTCATCCCTACTCCTTGACTATCATGTGTTGCCTGAGTGACTACATCATTCACCTAACTGACTTCCTCCTTCTAGCCTTCCTACTTCCCATGCATTCTCTACATAGAATGTAGGGTGATCTTTCTAAATACAGTATATTCATGTCGTTCACTCTCCTTCCACTTTTAAAACCTTTAGTGGCTTATCCATTATTATTTGAAGACTGTCCACACTCTTTTAGATGACTTCAAGGTCTTGCGTGATTTGGCCTTTCCTTAAAACTCCAGCCTAACTTTCTGCTCTCTCTCAACCCCCCCTCCCAAATTCCTAAACACAATGAAGTAACATTGAGCTGTTTTCATTTCCTCATTGCTGTGTTCTGTCTTCTCTATTACCTGCTGACCTGAGACATACATATATCTCTTATTCCTTCCTCTTTGCGTAGTTAAGGTCTATTCATTATCCAGGTCCCAGTGTAAATGCCAATTCTCCCAGGAAGCCTTCTCTGACTACCAACCCCAAAGCCCGCCCTCTTTTGGCCCCCTGTTATAGTGCTTATCTGACTACACCGTACTTAAGTGTTTGCTGGTCTTTGTCTCTTATGAGAATGTTGGCTCAGTGAGGGTATGCACATTGGCTACTTGTCCACCATATTACCTAGCACTTAGCTTGGCAAGTAGTAACTACCCTCAAAACATTTTTGATTAAATAGGTAAATGAATAAACAAAAAATAACTACAAGTGTTCCAATGTACCAATAACTCGAGACAGAATAAAAATGTATTCGTTAGGATTGCTTTCAGTTTCAAGTAACAGAAAACCCAAGGTCAGTAGCTTACCTGATAGAGATCTATTTGTTTTACTTAATGAGAAGTTCAGAGGTAGGCAGATGCTCATGTTGACTCAGTGGATCAACCATGTCAGCCCTGAAGTTTCCACGTTCTTTTTGGCGTTTCCCTCAGAACAGGTACATTCCAGCAGGAAGAAGAACAAGGGGAAGGGAAAGGCATAGTGCGTGTATCAGGAAAGCACTGGCTTTCCCGGGAACTTTAGGGCCAGAACTATGCCACAAAACCACCTCTAGTGCCTAGGAATTGGAGTTGAGACAGCCAGTAGAGAATGTCTGCCATAATGGGTGTGGAAAGAATAAACTGATAAACCGGCATGCTGTAGCTGGACAGCATAAAGTTCCCTGGAGAGATAACCAGTCACATCTTTGAGTAAATACAGTATATCCATGTAAGTCATATATTCATGTATAGTGTATATTCATACAGTATATTCACGTAGGATCGTAATAACAATGGGCCATTTGGGCTTGACGGTTGTTCTGGTCAGCGTGAGAGGTCGTGAGGAGAGCTGGATCCTCAGTTGGCTAATGATAACTTACATCAGAAGTTCGCCTGCTATGGAGGCTATGTGTGTCAACTGCACAGACTAAACCATATTCTACTTGGCTACAGCTTCTCTGATTTTACATTCTTATAGATCTTATGCTAAATAAGAACAGGAAAACTCTTTGTGACCTTTTACATTTTGACCTTTTCATCCAATATCTTGCCCAGCTAAACCCAGAAGTGAAGTAACATCATCCTCCTCCTCTAGATTTGTGTTGTCCAATAGGGTAGCCACTAGCCACAGGTGGCTATTTAAATGTAAATTAGTTAGAATTAAATAAAACATAAAATTCATTTCCGCCATCTCATCAGCCACCTTTCAAGTGCTCAAGAGCCACATGTAACTGGCGGCTTCCCTATTGGACGTTTCCATCATCACGGAACATCACAGATGGTCCTGCTCTAGACCGTCTTTGTCGGCGTTCACCTAAGCAGTTTAGGGTACATTTATAACAATTTCATACTATATTACATTAAAAAGAGTTTTTGCCAAATTTCATAAATAAAAGGTATTTCTTTTACAAAGTGGTTCACATTATCCTATTTCCTTGTTTCTACCTTATTTCTTTTATTTATCCATTTTCTAGAGTTGGTGTTCAAAATCTCAAAAACTACAACTATCACAGGATATAAACACTTTCACTTTTGTCGTTAATTCTATAAACATTATTTTGTTTTATTTTATTTATTTACTTATTTTTTGGTGGGGAAGATTGGCTCTAGCTAACATCTGTTGCCAATCTTCCTATTTTTGCTTGGAGAAGATTGTGCCTGAGCTGACATCTGTGCCAATCTTCCTCTACTTTCTGTATGGGGCACCACCACAGCATGGCTTGATGAGCAATGTGTAGGTCCATGCCCGGGATCCGAACCCATGAACCACAGGCTGCCAAAGTGGAGCATGTAACCTCAATCACTACGCCACTGGGCCAGCCTCAACGTAAACATAATTTTAAAAGGAGAGATTGTTAATATTAATGTTTGAATTGTGGAGAGAAAGTATCTCATATCTTTGAAAAATGTCTGTAAACAAGACTTTTTAGGTAGAAGGCACTCTATTGAAAGCATTTGGATTCCATCATTTCTCACAGTTCGGATTTCACTGTTGAACACTAATGTATTGCCTGCCCTGAAACTTTCAATCATATAGATAAATATATTCAAAAATTTTATACATTTGGAACCCTATTTAAAGCAACGAAATCTTCAATTCAGTTTTAGGTTATTGAATGTTAAAGAAAGTATAAAGAATATAACTTGGGGGGTCAGCCTGGTGGCCTAGTGGTTAAGTTCAGCATGCTCAGCTTCGGCAGCCTGGGTTTGTGGGTTCAGATCCCAGGTGCGGACTTACCCTACTCGTCAAACCACGCTGTGGCGGCAACCCACATTCAAAATAGAGGAAGACTGGCACAGATGTTAGCTCAGGGCCAATCTTCCTCAAGCAAAAGTAGGAAGATTGACAACAGATATTAGCTCAGAGCCAATCTTCCTCACGAAAAAGACTATGTATCTATCTACCTACCTATCTATCTAGATATCTATAGATAGATATCTTGGAAAAACTTTACTTTGATATTATATACTGGCAGGCTATAATTTCAAGACATAAAAACAAAAGTAAACTAATTTTATTTTGCAGTTTATTGTTCGATTTAAGTTTATTAATAGGTTAGAAGAATCTTCAAATTCCATACTGGCTTTGATAGGACCTTGATTTACCATTTTATATAGATAAATATAAATAGCCATGTGTGCCTAAAAGGAATTAATCTACCATTCTTGAATAAAACAAAAGCCTATTTTTCAACGAAATTCTGTAGTTCAACAATTCAGATCAGAATATAGATCATCATTGTGACCTATGTAGGCAAATATTTTGTTTTCCTGATCATATTCCGTATAAAGTCCATGTTAACATAGAAAGCCAGAAATATGGGCCTCTGCAAGTTCATTTCTTTCTCTTCAATCTCTGTGAATAGATATGAATTGGTGAATAAGATAATATTAGATATGATATTACAAATTATTGTGAGAAGCCTCTAAGGATTAGATTTCAAGGACTGCCATCTGGCTGATGACTTTATGATGACACTGTCATGAGATTTCATTTCCTTATTTCTATTCCAGGACCACTCTTTAAACAAGAAACGAGCATTAACTCTGAATGGTCTGTCTGTAGCTATATAAGGGCTTCTACAACTGCCATTCAGCAAGGAGCAAACTCATCAAGTAGAGGGGCCCGTCCAAGTACCAGGAGGTTCAACATGGCTGGAAGTTCCTCACAAACGCCCATAGATACCTGAAAAATCTCTCTGGATTCCAAGAAAGATTTAGCATATATGTGTGTACAAGCACATATGTGTATATGCATATGCATGTACATACATGCAAAGACACTATTCCTTAAAATAATATTTCAGTATTCTGTCTTCCCTAATAATACATTTCAAATTTTAATAATCACGATTAATAGTCGATAAACTGAAAAATGATCACCTGTGTTCTCTATCTTTGGCAACCGTAAAGCACTTGTCAGTCATCCTTGCTTCTCTATTCCTAGGTCCTTTCTCTTTTTCACTTTAAAGAAACCAGAAAAGGGAGAAAACAAGCCTATTGAGCCCTATTATGTGTGCAGCAAAGAGCCTCTCTAGCTGGACACTGGATCTCTTTCACATTCTCCAACATATTCTTTTAGTAATAGTTCTGCTTTCTTTCTCTGGCATCTTCAATATCTTCTGTCTTCCTGCTTCTCCCCTTCAGCCAACCATTGTGCTCATCTCCCTCATCCTAAAAGAACTTTTTGAGGATACCATCTTTTTCACCAACTATGCTTGTTTCCCCTTACCATCAAATTTTTTGAAGCAGTGATTGACATCACTATTTCCTATTCTTCAGCTCCTGGTTGTGCTTTGACTCACTCTAATCTGGCTTCCCCAGCACCAACATTTACTGAAAACAAGGGCTCATTAAGTTGCCAATGACTGTTATAATAGCGAATGGCCCTATTTTTTATTTATCCATCTACTTGACTTCATTCTAACGTTGGTCCTGTTAATCAACTCTACAAAACTCTTCAATTAACTCAGGGTTAATCAACTCTTCAAAAGGAAAGTTGAAACTTTCCTTTTCTTGGCTTCCAGAATGGTATTATCTTGCAATTATCCTATTTTCTCGTCATGTAATAAGTGGGAAGTGCTTGGCACAATGCTTGGCACATAGTAAGAGCTAAGTAAATGTCATCTGTCATAAACATCATAGGAATTCATTCACTCACTCAATGAATAATTTGGTGCTAGATATGTGCTAGGCAGGCTTACTTCTTGGTACTAGATATATAGCAGTGAAAATTCTTACCCTCATGAAGCTTATATTCTGGGAAGGAGAAGGTGGGAAACAGACATTAACAAATAAAAAAGTTAAACATAGAATATATAAGATTGTGATAAGTGCAATGTGTAAACGTAAGGAGGGAAAGCAGTTGAGAAGGTTTGTGTGTGGTGGAAGAAAAGTGCTGTTATTTAAATATTGTGGTTAAGAAAGGTCTCACTGGAGGGGTGACATTTAAGCAGAAGCTAAATGACCTAAGGAAGTGAGCCATGTGGATAATGGGAAGAAAAACAGTCCAGGAGGCTCCTAATAAGTGGAAATGCCCTGAGGCAGGAGTATGCTTGGCATGTCAGAGGAACCTTAAGGAGACCAGTGTGCCTGGAAAGGGTCAAGTAAGCAGAAGTGTAGTAGACAAGGGGCTCAGAGTGGTAAGAGGAATCTGATTACTTTGGGCCTTACAAGCCCCTCTAGGGACTTTGACTTTTACTCGAAATGAGCTTGGAGTCATTGGAGGGTTTTGAGCAGAAGAATGGCATGTTTTGACTTATCTGGCCCTTCTCTTATAATAGACTGAAGGGAAGTAGTGAAACCATTGGGAAACAGTTGTCGTAATTCAGTCAAGAGCCCAGTGGCACAGTGGTTAAGTTCGCACGTTCTGCTTTGGTGGCCCAGGGTTCGCCAGTTCAGGTCCTGGGTACAGACCTACGCACTGCTTGCAAGCCATGCTGTGGCAGGCATCCCACATATAAAAATAGAGGAAGATGGTCACGGATTTTAGCTGAGGGCCGGTCTTCCTCAGCAAAAAGAGGAAGATTGGCAGCAGATGTTAGCTCAGGGCTGATATTCCTCAAAAAATTTTTTTTAAAAAATTGAAAAAAAAAGAGAGAGATGACTGTGGTTTGGACCAGAAAAGGAGAGGTGAATGTGAGAAGTGATTGGATTCTTCTGTATCTTGAGGACAGAGCCCAAAAGGTTTTATGATATATTGGATTTAGGTGCAAAAGAAAGTAAGGCATCAAGGAAGACTACAGAGTTTTTTGCCTGAGCGAATGGAAGATGGGGTACTCATTTACTGAGATGAGGAAGGCTCCAAAAGCAACATATTTTAGGAAGAAGATGTGGACATGTTACTTTCTACATGCCTATTACGGATCCAGGTGGAGATGTGGAGTAGATAGCTGCATATAAAATCTTAAATTCTGGGGGAATAGTAGTGACTTGAGATACAAGTTGGAAGTTGTAACCATAATCAATATAGACTCTCTTTGCTCCATACAACCCTTAAATGTGGATGTTCTCTTCTTAACTACCTGTCTTCTTTCTCTATACACATTTTGAGTACCATTGCCTGTTGGCTTCAACTACCATTAAGACTCAGTTTTTATTTCCATCTTACGTCTTTCTCCTAAGATCTGGAACTGTACTTACAACCACCTACCGTACATGTCCACCTGCACATGCTACAGGCTGTAAAAGGCCTAAAGCAGAAGGCATTATCTGCCCCTAAAACAATGCTAGATTTCCTGTATTTTCTGTGTAGTTTAATTGCTTAACTTAGTTTTCTCTAAGACTAGAAACCTCAGAATTACCTTCTACCTTTCCCTTCCTCTCTCTGCTCTGTTCTACTGACACGTGTATTAAATTGGCTTCTAAATTGTGAATTCTACTTCAAAAATTGCTCTAGAAATGATTCCCTTTTCTTCATCCCTATTGTCACCTCGTCCTAAAGCTTCTCTGTGTTTGGCTGGGAGATGGTGACCGCCCTTCTCTCTGCTCTCAGGCACTGAGTCTGTACCCTCATTTGCCCTTCACACCAGCCCCAGAGTTATTTTGCCTAAAACTAATATTCTGGTTTCCCGTTACTCCCAGCACTTTGTTTTTCCTCCTAAGATCCAATGGATAATATTTACATATGTGTTATACTTCCAAAAGCATATCCAAATTTTTCTGAAAATAAAAATAAACAAACAAATAAATAAACTTGATTTTGTTTTCACAGAAGAAAAGCAAATGGTATCGTAAATTTTTCGCTTGTTTGGCAGTTTGTTTATTTAGCAGAGGGACAGGCATGAGAACTTCATAAAAGAGTCTTATGCTGTATCCACAAATGCTGATCTTTCTCAAAACATTTTTGGAATTCCTTTTCTAAAACTACCCAGGAACTATTTTCTGATCATCAGAAGACTGTTATATTATTGTATAGCCACACTTTGTGTTTGCTCAATAACTGTACTCAATAATTGTGAATGAAACAGTCAGATGTTGGGTACTAAATGGCTTCAGATTATTTCCAAAAATTTAAAGGATAGAGATTTGCTGCAGCCCTTGAAGCTGTGTAAGGAAGGTGATATGATGCTAACAAGATGTTTGTTTAAAATACAACCTCTTATTGAGTCAGGGACTGCTTATGATATATTTGGAGCATATTAATTGTCATAAATATTAAAGCTACAAGTGACCCCAAAGCCACCAGCTCAAACTTCTCAATTTACAGTAGCTTGTTTTTAAATCTTCTCATGTAAAATATACCTTCTAGTCCATCTTAAGGACTAAAATGATTGGGGACATTAAAAAATCCAATCAGTTAGCAACTCCTTTAAGTACACTTCTTTTGGCAGTATGTGGAAGTTTCTTTTGGCTCTTCAAGAGAGAGTTGTACTTATAGTTATAACGCACTCCTGTTTTTACACTGCTGAGACCCAGTCATCCCAACTGATTAGGAAGCATAAGAATTCTTGCCGTCTTACAATAGGATAATATAATACCTGTAACGTGAAACCTTGGGGCTCTGGACCAGAGAGTGTCATGATCCATACGGATCTAAAAGGTTCATGGTAGTAACTGCCTGCTTCATTTTGTGTCATCTCTTTTAGAGTAATTAGAACGTATCTAGCTTGCAGGGGTTACATGCAAAAGTAGATGTTTGGAACCATATCATTGGTGATTTACTGGTGTGGAAAATGACCTGGTGATGTAGCGAAGGAGCCGTCTTCATTCTAAGCCAGTCCTGTTGTTCCTAAACCAGACCCCACCAGGACCCCAAAATAGATGCTTGCAAATGCCGCTCCATGCAATTTACCCATGAAAAGACTCTAAAATTAAAGAAAGCTTACAGTTGTTTCCTAAATGAAAATTATAGGACACCAACAGACCTTTTTTCTTCATTCATAAATTTAATATTACAATATCTAAAATTAAATAGGAGAAATTTCCCTTACTTGGTTTAATTGAACCGTTAATGTTAGCAACAGCATGCCTTGTATTACTTTTCAATTATATTTATATTTTTCACTTTCTTTGCATCACTGTCACCCTCAAAAAAAGTCTTTAAAATATTCATTCAGATATATATAAATCAGTGGGAGTTTATTTTTAGAAAGTTGAGTTATTTCGATAAATGGATATAATCGTCATTTGACTTATTATTTTCTCTCTCCGATTCTAACAGTCATGTAGTTTGGGGATCTTCTGGCTTTATTCAGTTTATAATAGGAATTTGTTTTCTTTCTATAAACATTCATTCAAATGCATTCTTGATATTAAAGAATTATGCAGGACATAAAGGTATTAGCGAGTTTTGTGAAATTTAATCTTTTCAGTTTTGCCCCAAAAAGGGGCAGTCATTTAAGCAGTTCTAGGTGGTGGTTAACTACAGCTCTTTTTGCAGGCCCCTTTCACCAGCTGGGGCACCTGATACCACTCCTGGCTAATTGAAGCACAGAGCCTGCCTCAGGTCCTTCATCTGACATGGTGCGTTTTCAGGTTCTTGAGCCCAGCAGAATCTGAACCGGTAGCCATTTCCCATCCCAGAGCCGAATAGGCCCCTGTGTCCAGCTCTGCACACTACTTTGTGTTTCTGTGCCATTTCAGGACCCACAGAGCCGTTTCTCTTGTTTCTGAGCCCAGATTGTGCCTTTTCGATTTTCTCTTTTTATATTTTACCTACCACTGTTCTGTGTTTGAAAGTTTCTTCTATATTTTGAAATAATCTTTCCCTAATATAAAGTGATATTTACTTAGTGTAGAAAATTTTTAAAATTTAGAAATAATCACCCTTAACATTTTTTCACATTTCCCTTCATATTTTTGCCTATATTTATTTTACTTACTCCCAATTGATTAACAACTGAAAGCTTTTTCAGACACTCCTTTTCCTTTTAAAAATCACTACTACATTTTTATCAGGGAGGTAATGCACAGGTAGCATATTTTCAAGAAAAAAATATGGAGGGAAATACTTCCTCGAGGTACATGGTGACTTAGTAAACAGCCAGAAACAAAAGCAATACCCTCATGCCTCCAGCTGGTGTCTTATGCTCTGGCCATTCTACCTGGAGTGAGCATTCACTCAAGAGATGAACGCTATTTAAATTTGCCGGGAAATCAGTTCCCCATTCAAAGCAGTGATTGGGTGTTTTAAATATCTTCTAATACTCATCTTTGCAGTTAGCCTCATCAAATGCCTAATACGATGGTCATTACATCACTCCGTGTCCAGTCAGTGTCCTCATGCCACAGAGCATTTAAAGCGAGTCAGACAGACCTAGTCCAAGCACCTTTGGAGCTTATAACTTCCATGGCATAGACTTATGGCTACAAATACAATTTCTGCGGAATTATGTTTTTCTTCTATATTGTAACTATTTTAAGTCCACCTAGTGAAACTGAGTTAGCTATTAAACATCAGCTTTATCAAAACCTCTTTTGAAAAATATTTTAATGGAACAAACCCTCCCTAGAAATGACCAAACACAAATTTCATCCTGTGACAAATTAGGTGAATAATCATCAGGAATTCATAAAGATTATTTATTATTTTTATGGATATTTTTGTGGTGAGATATGATTTATTAATATATGTAAGTACTACCTAAGTAGCCTATTAAAATAGAAACGCTGAAATGGCATTTTATTTTTAGTTGTGAGAGTAGCTATTGACTTCTACTTAGACAGAACGGATGTTGCAAACCAAAATCTGTGACTTTGAGGCCTGGATTCCCTTCATTGATTTTTAATGGATACATATCAACTTGGAAGGCGGTTCTGGCAGCTTTTCACAGTAATCTAATCTCAGCTCTGTCCTCTCCAATATTTTCCTCGGTGATTTGGATGAAGACGGAGATAGCATTCTTATCAAATTTGCCAATGACACAAAGCAGAGAGAAATAGCAAATACGGTAGACAAGACTATCAGAAGCCAAAAAGATTTCAACAAATTGGAATGGTAGACTGAATATTGAAAGATGAAATGTATATAAAAGGTCCTACACTTGGTTTAAAAGAAAAGTAAAATCAAAACAAAATCCGACTGACTTAGACTAGGCTCCTTGGAAACAGGGAGAAGAAAACACCCTAAGATGGAGAGTTGTGTGCAGTAGGTTTGTTGAAGGATGTTTCCATGAGATACATGCATAAGGATGTGAGAGGGATAGGATTGGGCAGAGAGAGAAGCTAACCTGTGGTAAATCTCAGGCCTGAGCAAATTCTAAAGGGAGCTCTGAAACTTGCAGGACCTTTCAGACACATCCTGAATTGAGGCAAGGGGACTAGGCCTTTGTACTCCACTACCAGCCAGTTAATGGTTCTGGGTCACCCTGTAGGAGAGGACAACCTTGGATAAAACAATCACCTACAGCTGAGGACAATTTCCAGCAAGAGAGGCAGCTGTGAGCTGTTGGAAGCCAATATTCCCGCCAGCTAGAGGGTCTTGGCAGGCCATCAATGTATATACGACCCCAGTGTTACTCAAAGTGTGGTCCTTGGACTAGCAGTATTGGCATCACCTATTAGCTTGCTAGATATTCAAATGTGTGGGTCCTACCCCAACCTACTAAATCAGAATCTCTGGGGATGGGGCCGAGAAAACTTTTAACAAGCTTTCTGGTCTCCAAGTTATTACTATGCATATTAACATTTGAGAACCACTGCACCATGCCAACCAAAACCATTCAGAATGGGGAGATAACATAGGAGTTTTAGTGACATTAATTTCACTCTTACTCACTTTCCTCTCTCTCACACACACACGCACAATAGAGCAATGGAAAAGGAAAGCTAAGGAGCCATTAAGCTGGATAAATTCAATTTCAGCAGAGCAGGGAGAGGGATTTTATGATAAAGATCCAGAACAGGCTGCATGTAAGGTTTTAAAAATACTCAAGAACGGGTTGGGTAATGCCTTGGTATAATAATTTCAAACACGAGGTGGACATATGACTTTAGCATCCTGATGCCCCTCATATACTTTTCTTCTTGAGTAGTATTTTTTTTTCAAATGAGGTACTGCCAGAATTAGTCCTATTGTATCTTAATAAATGTTAACCCAAGAAAGGGTTCTATGGTCAAAGAAAAGTTTAGGTAATATTAGGTTAAGTCGAGGTACAGTTCTTTTCTGTAGAATTAATTAGACTTTTTATTGTAGTGTGTGCATTGTGAATAAACAAAGTATGTGTGTTTGGGAATGCGTGGGGAAAGGGATAGTCAATATAGTATGCATCTCTTCTAGAACTTTGACCATGGAACCAAATTATCAAGAAGAATCTTACAGGACACTTAGCATCTGGTTCAATACTCAGTACTCAGTAAGCATTCGTAAGATAGGTAGCATAGCATCTAGCCTGGACCACTGCATGGAGATCATTTCACTGGGAGTTGCCTGAATAGTATTCTCCAGTGTCATTAGTTCAACTCTTCACTTGGGCATAAGTCTATAAGTTTGCCATACCAGTCATAGGAAGCTGTGTTGTTCTACCTTTGACTATACTCAGACGTCTTTTTTTATTATTCCCTTGAGACTATTATTCTCACGTTATATTCTGTTCGAAGTTTGGAGACCTTTTCTGGGAATATTCATAGATAGATAGACAGACAAGGGAGATGGGGAGAGAAAGGCAAAGAAAGAAGAGGAGGATAAGAAGGAGGAAGACAATGATGATGATGACAATGACAATGAGGACAGAGAGCGAGAGAGATTGATTCTCTGGCACAGCATGTTTGCCTTATACTGAATCTTTGTTTTCTTGAGACTTTCTACAATGAGAATGGAGAGGGAATCATTTAGAAATCGCAGATGTAATCTAGGATACCTTTAGTAAAAGAAATCTCTGTTTTAGCCAATAGCAATAAACAAAAGAGTCTATTATAATTGCTGGGATCTGCTAATAATATTTTTCCTGAAACGACCTCCATTAACCCTCTTTGATACTCTATCCTCATCAACATTTTGATAGCATGGGACTAACTCTTATAGTTTCCCCACACATGCACACACACAAAACATATAATCCACAACCTACTAATGATTACATTTAGCCTAATTATTAGGTTGCTGCTGGTGACAGAAAAATTTATCCTTGGCAGGTAGACAATTCCAGAAGCCCAGCCAAGTACTTGGTGTGTATGAATCAACCTCCGTATACTTCTCATGTAGAATGGCCAACTGGCCAACCTATCCCACTTGGCAACCATTCCTGATGAGCAGACCCAGCCGGAGGAGAGGCCAGGGCTCTTCAGTAGAGTAAGCCTGGAGAACCAGAGTTGGAGCTCAAAATTCTCGCAGGATTTTGCAGACTGCTTGGCAAGCCAGTGGCTTGGGACTCCTTCTTGACTACAAGCCCTTAATTGATAGGGTAGGCAGCTTGCTCAGGCTGACTTCCACTCTCTCTTGTCAAATAACAAGCAGGTGGACAGACATTTTTACAATTTGCTAGCCCACATTCCAAATGAATATAACATTTTACATATCTGAGTTAACCTTTTCTGAATCTGTGTTACTAGTTTCATTACAAAAATATTTATAACTCAGATAAGGCTATTGAGGCACACAGAGAGTCTGACTTTCCCAAGCTCAAAACTCCAGCTTTGTGGCAATTCTGACACAGAAATTCTTGTATTTGAAGAAAAAGAAGAAAGTCTTTTTCTTTTTCTTTTCCTTAGGTTTACATTGCAGCATCATTTACATGATGTTGAGTTCTCTAATTCTTCGAGAATTTTCTCATGTAGGGTGATTTGTTACTTTTTAATATTTCAAGTAGTTCTATTAACTTTTTTTAATGTAAAGTTTATTCATTCAATTTTTAATTTAATTTAATTTAATTTAATTTATTTTTTTGAGGAAGATTAGCCCTGAGCTAACATCTGCTGCCAATCCTCCTCTTTTTGCTGAGGAAGCCTGACCCTGAGCTAACATCCGTGCCCATCTTCCTCTACTTTATATGTGGGACGCCTGACACAGCATGGCTTTTTGCCAAGCGGTGCCATGTCCGCACCTGGGATCTGAACCCGCGAAACCCGGGCCGCCAAAGCCGGCCTCTCTTAACTCTTTTCTAACCTTTGCCAGCATCATTAACGTGGTGGGCTCCAAGGGGGCAGCTAAGCAAGGATTTGCCATTCTTCCTGGAAAAGGAAGTTTTCTCTCCATCTTCTTTATCTGTACTCCAAACTTTTGTCACATTTTTCTTTTGAAAATGGGTTATCTGGTAGAGCCTTAGATGATTCTAACTTTGAAAGACAAAGTCAGACTCAAACAGTGACAGTTATATGTGCACTAATGTGATTACTACATAACGAAAGTATCTAAAGTGAAAAGACTGATATTGACAATCATTTCCCATTTTCTAATTAATCGCTTTGGTAAAAATTAAGCACTCACTCTTTGCCAGGTACTGCAATGGGTATTGGGGATGAGGAACAACATTCTCCTTGTATATATGTTTATGAATCCATATGCTAGGAAAGGGTAATAATAAAACTTTGCCTCTAAGAAGAGGGATAATATTCTATTAATATCAGCTTTTATTTCTTCCAACATATATTCGAAGAACTCTCAATACTGTTATAATGTAATGAGAGAATCTGTAGAATCCTGTATTTACTGGCACCGTGTTGTTGACCCAAGCTTTTTTAGTATCCTTCGTAGAATTACTATTAGACACTTACCTAATACTATTATTGTATTATTTGAGTGTATGTTCCACTCACAGAACAAATATGCCGTTTTACTAGTTCTAACACCAAGGCTACACCAATAGTTTTATTTTTATCACATCATTTTTACAGGAAGTTTCAAATAATTACAATTATGTCACATGTTGCAAGTTTTAAGAGCTACTGTAAAAATATATGCTCCAGGGAAAGACAAAATCAGGTGGGGAAAATTCTGATGTTCGTGTTTTCAAATGAGAAATCAGAAACGTATGTGTCTTTCGAAAACCCTCAATTTTTATAGTGAATATGATGAACTACTACTTTACCTATAGAAAATGCTGTTTTTTCTCCAAGAACTCAAACTGCTTAATAATAAGCTAATTATTAAACTTAGTCCCGGAATCTGGTTATATAATGGTACAGATGTTGTAAATAAGAAAGGGAAAAAGGAAAAAAATGCAGTTTATCCATAAATCATTTTTTTCCACTGACAGCATTTATTGAGGAAGGAAAGTACATGAGTGATATGCACAGTGGTCTCTAAGAGAGGTAGGGAGTAACAATAAACTCTGACCAGGTTTTCTGTCCTTACAGAAGGGAAGTGGAAGAGCTGAGCTCACCTTTAGAAAGTTGCTTGGGGAGCCCTAGTGATTTCCTAAGTAATTGTAACACTTTTGAAATTCGATTCAACAATTTGCTTTACACCGTGAAGTGAATAGATAGTCAGATCCAACTCGGAAGCACAGTCATTCTGAATGGCATTCATCTTCCCTAGATGTGCCCCCTCATCCTGTGTCAATTCTTTCAGAGGTGATCCACAGGGGTATTTCCAAATAAAATGTGTTGCAGTTATCCTGTAAACTGGCCTCTCGTTTTGCATTGCTTTTGATGTGCTCAACTTTATTTCTTTGCAGTCGCAGGACTCAGAGCAAAATGAGGATTGGCTGAAAAAACTTTAAGTCCCATTCTGTAGCTAGCAAAAGTAACTCATAACTACACTTACATGAACATTAATGGGAAAGGGACCAGGGGCCAGTCCGGTGGTGCAGCGTTTAGTTCGCACGTTCTGCTTAGCGGCCTGGGCTTCACCAGTTCAGATCCCCGGTGCTGACCTACACACCACTTGTCAAGCCATGCTGTGGCAGGCGTCCCGCATATAAAGTAGAAGAAGATGGGCACAGATGTTAGCTCAGGGCCAGTCTTCCTCAGCAAAAAGAGGAGGATTGGCAGCAAATGTTAGCTCAGGGCTGATCTTCCTCAAAAAAAAAAACAAACATAGAGAAGCGACCAAATTGTTCAGTGACCTACTTGTGTGGGTTTTTGAAGTGTTGCACCGTTATCAGTGTTGTTACTAGCATATACCTTGAAACCAACTAAAGCAAATCAGTTGGCTCATCATTAAGGATCTTATTTAAATGACAACGTCTAAAGAGCATTTTTTATTTTCAGAAATCATGCCAGCACAAGTATGAGCCAAATGCTTTACAACTTGGTATCCATAATTTAAAGTAAGTAGTAGTCACTCAAAGGATTTCTAATTCAGTTTTCTTATGATTCAAGTGTGCTAGAATTTGGAAAAACACTCTTAGGTAATATGAAAGAGAGTAAAATTAAATATGTGGGTTTTGTTACTAAAGCTCATTTCTGATTATTTTTGCCAAACTTTCCTATATATACATATATTAACTTTATGATACCAGGAGCAGTGGAGTGTGTAGTTTTAAAAAATGCGAATGTATACTTCTTTCTAGATAATTTTAAAGAATGTTGGCTTACACGAGGATTTTTTTTGTCTAAAGGTCAAAAACAAACTCTTCAAAGATTCAATTACTCTGACAGCAGAAAATGTGAACTTTGTTTTCTTTTCTGTTTGTTTGTTGGTTGGTGAGGAAGATTGGCCCTGAGCTAACATCTGTTGCCAATCTTCTCTTCTTGCTTGAGGAAGATTGTCCCTGAGCTTACATCTGTACCAATCTTCCTCTATTTTTTGTATATGGGACACCACCACAGCATGGCTTGATGAGTGGTGTGTATGTCCACACCCAGGATCCGAACCCCAGGCTGCTGAGGCAGAGCACATGAACTTAACCACTATGCCACCAGTTCAGCCCCTGAACTTTGTTTTCTAAAGGAGAACAGAGCCTATGGAAATGTTGCTCACAATACTCAGATTGTTGACTAATCCCAAAGGAGGAGGACATCAATTAATTCACTGAGAAGCGTTAACATTATCTTTTTCTTCAATAATGCATATCATAAAAATTTGGGACAAAATTAATTTAGATGATGTTATACCTAATAGGTGGATATTCATGTGTTTTAACAGTCTTGACTTCTTTCCTACAAAATGATTAGAACTTGCATTAAGAACCAGACTTTAAAAATCCATTCTAAATCCTACGTAAACATAACTGTACAATAGGAAAAATAAATATTTCTTCTTTAGGGATATCCATAATTAAGATACTCATACTGTGAAGTCTTGGGAGAACTGTTCAGCTCTAGATGAATAGGGATGTTTGGGACAACCAAAACTCAAAAGAAACATTGCCCTTACTGTGCCTCCTCTCTTGTTATTTCTATCACATTTTTTATGCTCCTGTCCCCAGCTTTGCCTCGCTCTCTATTCCTTTTTATCTGCTCCTCAGCCTCCATGGCGTTTCTCCATTATTTCTGGCATTTGCCTCCCGTGGGTTCTTGTACCTTGTCAGGTCTTATATACCTACTGCCCAGTGGCTACAAAATGCCTTGTGTCTCAGCCCCCTCCAGAATCTTCTCGCTTTTCCAGGTCTTCTGCTCCTCAGTATTTTTCCTACTTTTCTAGACTCCTCTTTGTCTCATCTGTATATTTTTCTCTTCAGGGTCTGTGCTGTTATCCGCTTAGAAAATGGCACATAAGGGCATTGTTCTCTGAGCAAATCTTCAGCACAGCCATCTGGAATGCTGCCATGAGTGGGGCTCCCTTGCTCTTCTCCGTTTTTTCCATAGTGTGTGCAAACTGCCTTGATCTGGATAAAAAGGCCTCATAATTGAGGAGCTAAACTGCACAAAAATTTCCTTGATTATTTTTCTCCTAGGAATATAGAAGAGAAATGATTTTGAGCCAGATATGCAGAATAACACTTGTGTCACACACACAGTGTTCTCGTGTTAGCATCTTATTTGGAAATTCATTCCTTAGTTCTCTGATATCTGTTCACTTTTTGCTTTCAAATAATATACACCCATCCATTAATTGCAAATTATTTTGAATATATCTTTTACATAAAAAGACTGTCCCTTCTGAAAGCTCTCATTCGGAAAATAATTTTTAGAAATATTCATAGTATGTATTTATTTCTCCTTTCTAGTCCTGACTCAAGCTATCTTAAGCTGTGTATATTTTTAAAAAATAATAACAAAAAAAGCTTACACTTTTTCATTCCTGTCAAAACAGGTTTACCGGAGTTAGGTGAACTTAAAATAAAGTAGTTCTCGTTTAAGTTAGAAAGTCGATTTGCTCCTTCCGTCATGTTCGCTGCCTTTTTGCCACAGCGAAATTGTAAATGTAAACTTATTCCCTAGAAGCTCAGCTGGGCTGCAATTTTCAGCTAATTGGGAGAAGCAGCCCTGAGTCGAGCATGTCAGGCTGATTTGAGTCTTAAGATATGATGATGATTATTGTGTCAAATGTAATCAAGAATGTGGGCTCTGAACTGACTAAAGGGCTGGCTGTTTTTAATTCAGGTTCGTATATGAAGTAGACCTCAGGTTCCCCGGTAGTCACAGCTGGCCATATAAGAGCAATTTTTAAAATGTGATTTTGTTCTCTGTGGAGCTGTGAGGATCAGGGATTGGATGCACAGGGGGAAAATATCCTCATTCGCTCCTTTAAAAATTCTATTTATTTTCAGTATGACACCCTTCATCTTGAAATTTCCCTGTAGCTCTCTATCATTGGTTTTCAACTTTCTCAGATTCAATGCCACCCCCTTTCTTTTCTAACAATTACTATGTAACACCTTCTTTACTATCATAAACCAAAATTCGTAGATAATATACCCTACCTATAGACACAATTTTTTCAAATGATGCCCTGACTTTAATTTTAAAGAGAAATATGTCATTTATAATAAAATATTATGCAGCTATTCAGTAGGCAATTATTCACTCAAGATCATACTAGAACACAAGTGAAGTTTTTAGATGATTATACTAGGAGTGCAATATCAACGAATGCAGAATGACACCAGTGTGTTGTATGGGACTCAGATGCCGTGAGCAACACTGACCATCCACAGTGTAAATTTCCAAAATGCTGAGCAGCCCTTGGCAAAATTCCTAACAACACAAAGTAAAATTTTCCTTGGATTTTCATGGCAGTTGCATTTCTGAAAAATTCAATGTGTGTTAAAACCTTGACAGAAGTATTTTATGTTTATATGTAAAATCGAGTTAAGTTCTAGGTTCAGGTGTTTATAAACAGAGTTTCCCCCTATATGAGCGTCCACTGGGACATTCAAAAGTGCTGTGGGACTTGGGACAGTTTGTTGTGCAGGAAGTCTACCATCTCCAGCCCCACCCCCACCCCGCCCCATGGAATGCGGGTAACGCTCTTCAATCTTAGTTCACCGTTCCTCCCTCACGTTCCAGAAAGCCTGTGTTGTGTGGTCTGTAAAACTTGATTCAGTGTTTTTCCAGACAAGAACTGATCTGTGGATTAATGAAATAACAATGTTCTCTGAGGACCTAATGTATTCCTTGGTGACACAGTTGCCATTTTTACAAGATTGAATGAAATGAGCAAACATTGAAGATCTGTTGGATTGTCTGGCAAAGTCTTCAAAAATTCTGTAATAATAACTGCAGTTATAAGCTGTTTCTAACACCTTTATTGAATGGCATGGTCTCCCCAAAAGAGTGATGATGACACCCCTCCCATAGCTGTATTAATTGCATTCTAACTAGATGTTGACAAATGCAGTTAAATTCTATATAAAGATCACAGGAGATATTACCATACTTCCCCAAGTCATTTAAAACGATGAATGCTGCTTAGATGGAGGGTGTAAGAGAAAGAGGAACCCATTCCTTAAAGAGATTAGCCAGGTAATTTAGCAAAATAAACACAAATGCATACATGTATAGAGATAAATAAAACCTATATTACTGATATGTTTGAAGCTAAAATGATTTTGTACATTGAAGGAATTTTAGACTGGTAAGTAAGCAGAATGCTGCAGTCTATTTGCATTTCATCAGGGCATTTGGCAAGATCTTTCATTATATTCTTGTGAATAAGTTGCAGAAATACTGGCTAGATGCAAGGTAAATTGAAGAGTTTAGAAACCGTTTCATGCTTTTACACAAAGGATGTCGATTAATAGATCAGTGGTAAGCGGTGACGGAAGATCTCTGGTGCTGTGCCACAAGGTTCTGTTCTCATCACTGACACACTGGATGTTTTGGGGGTTTTTTGAAGAAGAAGATGAGCACTGAGCTAACATCTGCTGCCAATCCTCCTCTTTTTTGCTGAGGAAGACTGACCCTGAGCTAACATCCATGCTCATCTTCCTCTACTTTATACGTGGGACGCCTGCCACAGCATGGCTTGCCGAGCGGTGCCATGTCTGCAGCCGGGATCCGAACTAGTGAACCCCGGGCCGCTGAAGCAGAACGCGCACACTTAACTGCTGCGCCACCCGGCCAGCCCCCACACGGGATGTTTTATGACAGAATTCAAGTGGAGTACAGAGGGTATGCCCATTCAAACTTATGGGTGATACAAAGCAGGGAGGGTAGGAGTGTGTTGCCTAATAGAGCCAAATGCGTGCTTGAACAAGATGACTTTTAAGGCCCTTTCAGTACATGACATGTCTGGACCAGGATCAAGCTTATAGGCAATCAGAAAATTTTGCCAAAGTAATGGGTTAATTTTGAGAGAAGTTATTGTTTGTTGTGCCCTCTGTTTTTGCAATGCACCTAAAAAAATGCTTTGAATTAACACTGCAGGAGTGCATTTTAAAAATTCAAAAGAGGGGCCGGCCCGGTGGTGCGGCAGTTAAGTTCACACGTTCTGCTTTGGCAGCCCGGGTTTCGCCGGTTTGGATCCCGGGTGTGGACATGGCACAGCTTGGCAAGCCATGCTGTGGTAGGTGTCCCACATATAAAGGAGAGGAAGATGGGCAGAGATGTTCGCTCAGGGCCAGTCTTCCTCAGCAAAAAAAGAAGAGGATTGGCAGCAGTTAGCTCAGGGCTGATCTTCCTAAAAATAAATAAATAAGTAAATTAAAAATTAAAAAAATAAAAATTCAAAAGAAAATACATTGTTTTCATGTAAGAGTAGCAGAAATTCACTCATTGACAATTAAATGCAATGTACTGCCTAATGAAATAGTCCACCATTTCACTTTCACTGCTAGTACAACTTGATAAAAGATACAAGCGCCATAGATTTAATATCTACATTTCTACAAAGCAAAACACAATTTTGGTCACAGCATTGCTCATTCTCTTTTTTAAAACTGAATAATAGTCTACTATGTCATCAATTTTCTCTAACAAACAAAGATGATAACTATAAATTATTGTGAGGTTCAACTGAAATAATGTATGTGAAGGCAATGTATAAACTTTAAATTTCTTTATGAATATAAATGATTATTTAATAAATTCACATCAAGAAGTAATTTTGATTTGTAAGGCTTTTTAAGAACAAGGGACTGTGGGGCCAGCTCTGGTGGCCTGCTGGTTAAGTTGGGTGTGCTCCGCTTTGGCAGCCCAGGTTTGGTTCCCAGGTGAGGACCTACACCACTCATCTGCCAGTGGTCATGCGGTGGTGGCAGCTCACATACAAAAAGAAGAAGAGTGGCTGCAGATGTTAGCTCAAGGCAAATATTCCTTAGCACAAAAAAAAGGACTGTGACCTTCTCATTTTTAGAACCTGTGCCTGGTTGATAGTAGGTTGATTGATTGATTGATTGATTGATTTTTGAGGGAGATTAGCCCTGAGCTAACTGCTGCCAATCCTCCTCTTTTTGCTGAGGAAGACTGGCCCTGAGCTAACATCCGTGCTCATCTTCCTCTACTTTATATGTGGGACGCCTACCACAGCATGGCTTGCCAACTGGTGCCATGTCTGAACCCAGGATCCGAACCGGCAAACCCTGGGCTGCTGAGAAGCGGAACATGTGCACTTAACCACTGTGCCACCAGACCAGCCCCTGATAGTAGGTTTATTAATTTTATTTGAATTTATTACATGTCTATTAAATACCAGGAACTGTGGTATGAATCCTTGCCCTGAAGGAGTTTACAATAAGTTGATCATGATGGATGATGAGGAGGAGGAGGAGGAGGATGAAAATGAAGGAGGAGAATATAGGGACTTTTTGTAAGTGGTGCATTCATAAGTAAGAGGATTCTTGAAAGAATTTGTAGCTCTCAGATTCATTTCTTTTGTGGTGTAGTTTTAATTGGAAAATCCTTAATTTAAGACCGTTCTTCACAAATTTGAATTGATCTTATAAAAGGCCGCCAATGCATCTCAAAGTATCTAGTTCTTTTAAATGCAGTTTCTCCCCCTAGTCATTAAAAGTGAGAAAGCAAGAAACTTTAAATCTTTATTTTCATCATCAGTTTTAATTAGCTCAAGCTATTTGTAATTCTACAAATCTTATAAATCATATCTGATTTACAAGTCTTGTAAATCATATCTGGGCCATTAAAAGGGCTTCAAAATTAAAAGGGCAATTCTTTTAGAATCTACCAAGACTTAATCACTTTGAGAGATTAATGATTACTTCATTTCTCAGTCAGTCTTATAAAAATGTATTTTACTGTAAAATTTCTAGTAAACATGTGAAGTGTTTGATTTTCTTGTTAGATATTTTTATATGTAAAACATTTCTCAAAAGATACAGACTTCAGATAATCTCTATCATTAGCAAACATTTATTAAGTTACTGTTGTGAGAATGCTGCAATCATAGGTACTATAATTTCTTATTATTTCATAAGAATATAAATATTTTATGACTGACTGTAATGCCCTCTTTTTGGGGGGGGGGGTGGAATATTAGCCCTGAGCTAACATCTGCCACCAATCCTCCTCTTTTTGCTGAGGAAGACTGGCCCTGAGCTAATATCCGTGCCCACCTTCATCTACTTTATATGTGGGACCCCCTACCACAGCATGGCTTGCCAAGCGATGCCATGTCTGCACCTGGGATCCGAACCGGCGAACCCCGGGCCACCAAAGCAGGACGTGCGCACTTAACCGCTGTGCCACCGGGCCGGCCCCTGTAATGCCCTCTTTTTGAATAAAATCCTCAGGCCTACCTCAAGTCCAAAGTGCAGTATTGATCCTAATAGGGCTCTTAGATGGCTGCTGAAGATGATAAGCAAAGGGATCATAATTTTTTTCTTCACACAAATACAAATTCCATTGATGGATCTCTTCTGTAAGTTTCTATCTGTTGATGATATGTTTTTAGCCACTTCTTTCCTTTTAAAGGGAATCTGCTATATGTTTGCCTTTTAATCTTAGAAAACTGAACCAACCTGCCTTGTTGTCTTATGAATATTATGTATGAACATTTAACAATCTACTCTTCTGTTTTTCTCGAAGTTATTGCGGATGGGAATGCATATTTGTTTGTACAGTCTTGTGAAACTTTCAAGAGATGAGCCTAGGCTATGGTTTCTATGCTAATTTTCCTATAACCTTTTAAAAGAGAAGAAAGCTACTCCATCTAGTTTATCAACATTAGGAAACGTATCTTTTAAAGAACTTAACGCTACAAGTGACAAAAACCAACTTAAGGACTCACATTATACAGATCATTGAGAATTTATTTAGAGTAGAAATTCTGTCTAACTAGAAGCCCACCACTATTCTAAGTTTGTATTTATCTAGAAGGTAGTGTAACTGCATTTTTTCTGAAGATCTTTTATAGTTCCATAAATATCCAAAGTAATATTTTGAATCGCTGTATATGAACCAAACCAAATGTGGTCAATTACTCCCAACATTATTTTTAAATTTCCTCAAATAGTACCTTTAGGTATTGCATCAGTAGAAAAATAAAAAAATGTACATCTTCGATTAAAGATTGTTAATCTCTTTGTTAACAATCCAAAATGGGAAAATACATATATTTTGAGTATTTCACCCGTTCATAATATTTTGTACACTTCTTTTATCAACTAATTTTTCTCAGTGGTATATGACAGAAACACAAATCAAATGAAATGAGTAATGCAAAGGATAGTAGAAAGTACATTTTTTACTGCTGTCTCCTAATATTTTCTTTTCAGAAATGTCCCAATGGTTTTAGGAAACTATATAATTATGGTTGTCTCCCTAATGGTATATTGTGCAAATCTCAATTTTAAAAATGTTCGTAGAGTAGGAAAAAGATGAAAGAGATGGAATATGTATTTTAAAAGAGATGGAATATGTATTTTAAAATTCTTTACATGATTGATAATGCCTATACTCTCTTACTATCTAAAGGTAAAGTTTAGGTAACGTTTTTTTACTAAAACATCTGTATCATTGACGTTTCAATGGATAGCTTCAAAGCTGTGGTTTCTCATAAGAGGACTAATCTATTTTTTGTGCAAGTGTGTTGCTTCTGCACATGTTAAAAAGTCATCCTGTGTTGTCTGGGGTGACGAAAGAAGGGAATGAGTTTTCTGAGAACTAATCAGCAATACTTTGGGAACATTTAGGTCGTGGTTTCCAATTAACTCTGGAGAGTTTGAGTAATTTAGTACCAGACTCAGGAGAGAGGGGATGAAAACTTCGTTAATTTATATGTCGGTGAACAGCAAATTTGCGTTGAAAATGGATTTCTTTGTTTTGAAGCGAAGACCAGCTAGATCTTTCTGCTGTAGTTAAGGTGGGAGAGTATTTCTGCTTGTACGTGTTCCCATCTGTGGAGGTTTTTATGTGTTTCAGTGACCCTGCTTATGGTAAAGTAACAAATAGTTAAGTTTGTGCTCCAAAATGAAGGCCAGGGTTCACTGGCGTAGCCTTCCCTGTACTTTTCTTTCTTTTACTACAATGACTATATCGGAGAGCAGTGGACATCAGTATCTATTTTCAGAGTTCAAAAAATTTTTCTAGGACCCAAGACTTGGGCTATAATCCCAATTCTGCCACTTATTTGTGTGCAGCCTTGGCAAAGTCTTTACAGTTCTCTCGGAATCAACTTGCCAACAGCAAAAGGAAACATGCGATAAGCTGTACCATGTATCTAGAAGGTTTCTTATTTTTATGAAAATCAGTTCAATTAGGCAAACTTGTATTGAGCATCCCTCACTGTTTTGAAGATAAAGCCCAGCTAGGTGATCCCCTCTTCCTTTGATAGGAAAAGGCAAAAAAATGTTTAAAGATAGATTTATCACTTATTAGGCAAATTGAGATAGAAGTTCTTGAAAACAGTGTGATGCGCATTACATCTGAGCTACTGGTAGGGATCCAAAGGAATTATAGCCCTAATCACATTGTGACTATGCTTAAATGTTTGCCTGTCTCCTCCACCAGACTCGCATGTGTTAAATGCCAAAGTCCATGTCTCGTTGACTTTTGTGTCACCATCACCAAGCATAAATCCTGGCACATAATAAATGTGGAATAGACGCATGGATGGCTTAATGAAGGAGATTTTGGTAGGCATGTGGAACCAAGAATGAGGTTCAAATTTAAATTTATTCTGTGCAAAGGTTGAAGCCATTCAGAGGGAATGAAATGTCCAACGAAAAGCATACAAAGAAAAACAGAAGCCGACTATAGGTAGAAAACATTGGGAATACCTTGTGCAATGATGTGAGAATAAGTCTGAATAGGACTCGAAACATTTAAAGAGCTAGATGGGGGTTAGCTTTAAAAATTTATTTTCTGTGCTGTACCTTGGAGCCTTCCTCTGTCACCCTGTGTCAATAGTTAAATTAAAAGGTCCAAGTATATTTCTCTCTTTACAGTTTGAAAACAGAAGAGAAAAGAGAAATGTCCCCTCATTGCCACAAGCCTTCTGTAGTCATATTTCCAGGGAGATGTTGCCCAAAGATGGATAAAGCCACAGTCTTAGAGTTGTTCCTAGAAAGGGAACTACTGGGATGCTACACCAAACATTACTGAAGGATTTTGCTTAAGAGTCATGCTTCTCATTAGTGCAAATTACTAATAGAATTGCTAGAGATTGAAAGGAATCCTTTCTACAAACTGCTGTATAGCCATAGGTAATAAAATTCTAGCTGCCCCTGGAAAATACAACATAAACTTATTTTTTAAAACAAAACACATCAAAATGTAATTTATTCACTAGCAAACTAGTTGAGACTGTTATGGTTACAGAGAATTTTAGTGTTCGATGTTGCTAAAAACCATTTGGTCCTAAGTCCAGATGCTACCGAGGTGCTCATTCTGTCTGACCTATATCTAACAAGCAAAAAAGGAAAAAATTGTTATCCTGTAATCCTTCCCGTAAAAACACCATAGGAAATGATAGTGGTTAAAATGCAAATAAACCGGGAAGGAAAGATTTAGAGTATTTTGTTTGGTTACTCCATGACAATACCAGGGCACAGATGGAAGTGTCATGTGGCGGAAGACTGAATGCTGTGAATTTCCCCAATTTGTCACACTTACAGAAACACCTGGGCAAAACAGCCTTCTATATCAGATTCAGCCTTTTTTTCCCAAAAAATATTCCATGTGTTTATTTCTGTTTGATTATAAGTCCTGCAGCACGCTAATGGAGTATTGTCCATCCACGTAGGTAACAGTGGAATATTGTCTATACATCAGTTAAGCTCATCAGCCTTGGCTTGGAAAGTAGTAAGTTTCCCTTTTGCTTTTTATGTATTAGGTTGACCTATAAGAAATTGGTCATGTTCAACTTAATAGACAATCTGGAGTCTCAGAGATTTATTCAGAAATACTATGATGTGTGTGTGTGTGTGTGTGTGTGTGTGTGTGTGTGTGTGTTTAGTGACAGATCCAAGTATTACTCATCTGATTGCCTCACTGATAATCAGCTCTTAAAAAGAAAATGGAGATGCTGAAGACATGCCTTCTGAGATTCTTCCTCTTTATGCAGCGTTGTCTCCGGATGATCACCTGCTTGGGCAGGCGCAGGGCTGTACTGAGCTTTGTAGCTCCAGCCCTTTGCCCCTTCAGTATAAATTCTTGCTTCTAACTGGTGATAATGCAACTCTGCATTATCTATAGGTCTCCTTAAAGGGCAACCAAAGGTGTGGAGCTCTTCAGGCTCGATTGCTGTGTGAGATTCCTCTGTCCTGTTCCCTTTGGAGACCACAATCTGTGCAAGTATTTCTCCACATACGTTTCTTAAGAAAGTATACTTTTTAAATCCTTATTTGGTATGACAATTCAGCAGGTCAGATTCCCCAGAAGGCAGATTCTGAGAAAGCGATAAATGTGCAGGAATTTTATTGAAGCGTGCTCTCAGAATCACCTGGAAGGCTTGTTAAAATGCTGGACTCTACACACAGAGTTTCAGATTTAGCAGGTGTAGGGTAGGACTTGAGAAATTGCATTTCTTTTTTTTTTTGAGGAAGATTAGCTCTGAGCTAACATCTGCTGCCGATCCTCCTCTTTTTTTGCTGAGGAAGAGTGGCCCTGAGCTAACATCTGTGCCTATCTTCCTCTGCTTTATATGTGCGACGCAGCCACAGCATGGCTTGATGAACTGTGCATATGCCCGCACCCGGGATCCAAACCAGTGAACCCCAGGCCTCCAAAGCGGAGCATGTGAACTTAACTGCTACACCATTGGGCTGGCCCTGAGAAATTGCGTTTCTAATAAGTTCGTAGATGATGCTCATGGTGCTGGTCCGTGGGCCATACTTTGCGAACCACTGTACCACACTGCCCATATGTACATACTGAGAATGGTTTCTGGTGCCCTTATGCGTAGAAAGAAAACCTTTTGATGTCACCATACCATTCCCTACTCCACCAAATTCTCAGCCATTTTTGTACCTTATAAAGCTGGAGTAGCTGATTATTAAAATTTGTTATGTAAAGAAGTATTTTGAAAAGTAGACTATATTTGTAAAGCATTATTACTATTTCTCATATCTGGTCATTGTTACTTTTAAAATTCAGCCTAATTTTCTCTAGAGTCTATAATTTGATAACCTGGGCAGAGGAATTGAAAAAATAATCCATGTTCATGATCTTTAGTTTGGTTGCAAGTCAATTTTTTTTATTTCTTTATGACACTCATTATTTCTCATTTTTTATTTATCATATAAGCCATTAAAGCCATATGGTTATGGAAAATTAAAAAGTATGAGATATATTCAGAACTATTTTGAATGCACAAATGTGGCATACAAGTACCCTTGACTCATTTCTAATCTAGACTTGGCACAATTAAAATTTAGGAATTCAGTGTATGTAGACTGATCTCAGGAGAAAGGATGTAGCCTGAAAACTCCCACACAAGCAGGAAATAATCTCACCTCTGATCAAAGAGGCCTATGAAGGAGCTCGTTTGAAGAGATTTTCTGCTGCTGCTGCCATTGAATTTTCCAAATTAGAAAATATTCAGCCTGATGTCTGTATTTCTGACCACGAGGGTATCGTTTAGGAAAATGGTACCTTACTGTCCTGAAGGAGTTGCTGTTCTCCCCTAAGGGCCTAATTTACAAAGCAGCAAACTCACTGGTAGGATTTGGCTGGAAATCTCATTGTTTCCGTAGAACCCTTTCGTGTGATTTATGTGCATCACATTTTACAAGTATCTCTTTGAAAGTTATTTACTAGTTCCCATCTCTGGAAGCGGAGGGTAAGTGGTGTTTCTAGTTTAAGGATGGAGGAGCTGAGATGCATCAAGTACAGCTCATCATGAAGATGAAGCTGATAATAAAATGCACAGGATCTAATTCTCTAAGCTTCACTCTGCCGTGAGTGAGTTTCATATTGTCCTTTAATTTTGTGTAGAATTGGAGTCTGTTAGAAAATATGTCAATGTCTAACCCTGCGTTTGTCTTCTGGAATGTGACAGCTTATTTCTATCCCAAATTTTGAGCTGGAGATAGAGTAAGTCTTAGTGATGTCTGATGTCTGGCAAGCCAACTGAGAAATACTAGCTTGAACTGGATGAAATTGCCGCTTTTGTAGGTCAGAAAGAGTCAGACGTCAGCAGTGACATATGCCTCAACCTGTACGTTTCATGCGAGATTGTGACATGAAGACTCTCAGTGCTGTTACAATGTTTCTGAATTTTTAAATCATGCACAAATTAAAAGACAAATGAATAAATAATAATGTTGAGATGTCTGCCTGCATTGATAGTTGCCTGAAAACTAGACAGGCAGGGACCCAGCAGTCTAGGTTAGCCTTTGAGCTACAAGAGGTTTAACTGATTTGCCCAACCAGAACGCCACGCTACCTTTCAGCTGTGCGGTATTAAAGTTTATTTAGGAGTTGATAAATAGCTTAGGGCAATGCTTCCTTTTTTTCCAGTCGCTGCATCCTCATAGCCCTATTCTCCCCTCCACCAGTGAATGCAGACGGAAGATTTTTATCCAGTACGAGCGCCGAAACTCCACTGAGGAGACTGTATGCTCAGCGAAAACCTCACCCATGATGAATAAACAGCTCTTCCCAGGGCTTTGCTGCCGCTGGCTCGGCAGGAGCTGTTTATTGCCTGGTTTGCACATCCCATGATAAAGTTGCTGCTGAAATAAATTGCAATTTTGCATAATTATGGACCATCACATCTTAACAAGCAGTGTGTATCATATTCGAGTGTTCAATTTTTAAAATCCATTTTTAGCTTATGTTTAATCCCAGAAAGTGTTTGTGTAGTAATAGGAGGCAAATATGGCATTGAAATAGAGTACTAATTTCCTCACTGCAGACAAAATTTACCTGAATCTTTTTAGATGGGACTGTTACTGCCTAAGGCAATTTTCCACCACCCCCCGCCCCCGCGCTATTATTATGTAGATGTTTACTGAGGGCATAGGTGCCTGTATCCACAATGCATGCGTTATATATGTTGTCAGAAAATATGAATAATCTTTTTTTAGATTTTTGTGTCATTAGGGAATTTGGTTCACCCCTTCTAAAAGACTGGAGAAATGAGAATGGGGTGTAGACAGAGGGAGCTAACATTTTTGAGTCAATATAACGTGTAAGTATATCATCTGCGAGGCACTCAGCTTTACACGCATTATTATATTTGCCTTCTCATCACAGTGGTATGCATTGCAGATGAGAAACTCAGAAATCAGAGAGGTTAAGCAACTTGCCAGATCACACAGTTGGTAGGCAATATGAGGATTTGAACCCAGGTCTGTCTGGTTTTTAGGCTCTACTTTGTCCATTGCACGTAGAGTTTTTCTTTTGGAAAATATGCTCAGTTGTATGACCGTCAGGTAGTGAAATTGAAAGCGAACACCATAGTCGGAACTAAGAGAACATATTAGTTTAGTGTTATGCAAATTGATATTTGGTACCATGGTTTCTATGAAATATATTATTTTTCTGCTTGTAGTCTTTTTATTCCCCTTTGCCCTCCAATCCCCTACTCTTTTTCCCTCCAGTGTTCAACTTTCTATTCTAGGTTTGCATTTTTCTTGTCTTTGCTTGCCTATCTAACCCTTATTTCCTGCCTGAGGTGACATCAAAGATAACCATGGTATAGGGATTTTAGGGTTTTGCCTTTAAAAATTAGCTTAAACTTTTGTAGCATATTAAAACAAGCTTTCCAAATTTGACCGGTAAAAACTAAGAAGTTAACAAAAGATTTTTTTGAAAGTTCATATATGAATTTTCAAAAGTCCAAAAGTCCTATATATATATATATATATATATATATATGTATATATATAATAGGGTGTACACACACACATATGCTATTTCTAGTTGTTGTTGCTTTTAAGAAGAGTTTTAGCAACAACTCACCCCTTTATTGCTATATCATAATTTAGTCCCTTTATCCTTGCTCTTTTCATGGGGCTCACTGGGTGCGCCATTCTGATGTTTGAGGAGAATTGCATCTGGACGTTTGTTCCTTTGCAGAGTGAGCGAGCAAGAGGCTGCTTTGGAAGAAACTCATAGATTACTGCAACAGTTCCCACTGGACCTGGAGAAGTTTCTTGCCTGGCTGACAGAAGCTGAAACAACTGCCAATGTCCTGCAGGATGCCACCCATAAGGAAAGGCTCCTAGAAGATTCCAAGGGAGTAAGGGAGCTGATGAAACAATGGCAGGTAAGTCAAGTGTTTCTCCTTTAGCGCTCTTGTGAATCCACGTGAACAATGCCCAGCATTTGTCCTCCTAATTGATATACTGAGGACAAAATAAAATAGTTGTTTTGTATGGCCTGATATATTAAGCATTTGAGCAAGAAGGACAGAGGCAGAGGGAGAAGGGAAAAGTCATTTCTTATTTCTTTTAACACCCCCATCTCGAAACAGTACTTGTTTTTGACCAGGAAAAAACTCACACCTAGAGCAAGAGCTTTGGTCAAGGAGAAACTTTGCTCAGAGAAATAAATTAGGAATTGGTTGATTCGATTGAAGAAGTTGCCATTTTTGAGTGTTTATTTAATATTTTACAGGGAAAGCATCTGTACGAATTGTCTGTTTTATTTAGCATTGCTAACTGAATCAGTTTCCCTTCATTACTTTCAAATACGTTTTGAAATGTTAATCTGGCATTTTGTAGCTTCCTTTCTAACATGATCTGTGAAAATCAAAATGAGATGGATAAATTTGTCATAGTTAATGATCATACAATATTCAGACAATTGTTTTTCCTAGAAACAAAGATTGTTGCTATGAAGTTTCCTGTGCGTAAACAGTAAAAAACAAAGTTGAGGGTAGTTGTGTTTAAATGAACTCTTGGTGAGAATCATATTCTGCAGTTCAAGAAGATTCTTCCAGTTTAATTTTAGTGTCTGATTTAATTTTCGTGAACTATTAGAGTTTTGTGATGTAAAGTTGAGTTTTCTGACTTGATATAAAAACTTTTCTAGTATCTCAAAGTTTGGAGTGTTAGAATAATATCAATTTTTTAGGCTAACTTCATTTGCTCATATTTTTAAATTATGATGAAGAAAACGATAGCATATCCTAGGTTGAAAAATAATTCCAAAATCAAATCATAATAAGCCAAGTTTCTTCTCCTCCCCTCCTCGTTGTTCTCTCTTCCTTTTTTTCTGTTTTGCTTGAGATTTGATCTACTTTGCCTCTCTTATGCACAGAGTAGCTCACAGTGGCAATTTACAGGCCCTTGGATTCCTCGTTCTTGCTTTCTCATTCTCCTTGGACCCCACTTGCTCCTTCACAATGTATGTTGAGTTCGTTTGACCATTTGGAGGTAGTTTATTTAGAACAATACCTGACTTTATCTTCACAGATATCGCCCGTGGCTTGAGAATGTAAAAATAGTGCAAGGCTGGATTTTTTTGGTCACTCTTAAATGACTGGTTAGAAGTGTTCTGCTGTAACTTATTTGACTTATGATCTTTCATAAATAAAATTTTATTTCTCCTTGGAACTATCCATAAAACTATCCTAGAATTTTAACAAATATGTGGGTTCACATATTCTCATCAGCTGTGGTAAATAAAGAGTAAAACTTCAAATGGATTTTTTTAGCAGATACTTTGAAAATAAAGAATAGTCCCATGACTCAAAATAATTTTATAATAGGGATTTAATAAAACATTCCTTCAATTAGGGCATAAGTCTGGTTGATGCAAAGGTATATCCATCTATCTCCTATACATTTTATGTTTATATCTTCAGTACTATACAATGGAAATTCCTATGTGATTTCCTAATCCTGAGAAACCACAAGATTCTGAATCATTAAAGAAAAGAAATTGCCATGTTTCATAGCTGTATTTACTATGGAAGAATGGAGAATAAACTAGATTTTGTGTTTAGATTTCCGATCTTTCTTTCAAAAACATTTGGAAATTATGCCGAGGAAACTTTCTTTAGCTTATGCTGTATTACTCATAAAAATGTATTTATTCTTAAAAGCCACGTGAAACTCCCTTAGAGTTCCTGAAAACCTTAGACATATTATTTTCCCCTTGGCTATAGTCGGGCTAACTAAGATTCCAACATTATTTTAAAACAGAGACAATTTTCTCATTCCCTCTCAGTTAATATTGTGTTTTCTATAAATTCCAGTAGCCTGAGGTTGAAACTGCATTGCATAGATAGGAAGGACATTTATAGCCAGCTCTGATTTTCAGTTAGATGGCTGAATAATGGTCTTTTGATGAAAGATTTGGAGATGGCGTGAGAAAAAAACTCTAGTGAAACTGTTGATTATTGTTAATGGCACATTTCGAGTGGCAGAATTGAATCAAGATACTGGGGTTTAAAAGCAACAAATGGACATGCCCAGCTTGAAAGTAAATATCACTATATGCCTTAGATTACATGCAATTTCTGTATTTCAGCTAAATGGTTTGCTTTTTTTTCCCTCTGAAGATGAATTTTTTATTTTGAACAGAAGGAATTTTCTATAGTATGTGTGAAGGCAAAAAGTGTAACGGTATGCCTTTTCACTTCATTTGAAAAAGCTGGTAGCATTGTATTCATTGTTTGATTCATGCTGTAAAGCAAGAATAGTTCTTACATATTAAAAAAGGAAGCTCCAAATGCCTACCCAGGTCAACAGCTCTCTCAACAGATTCCTATATATCTGTCTAGCCAGAAGCAGTGATGTTTTACTTTATACAAACACTGCTGAATGGAGACAGGGGATGAAAACCTTCCCAAAATACAGTTTGCTCGATGACTGTCAATTAGTTGTTCTATGTATGGAGATTCCACCTCTTGCTAGACTACCTGACCATCACTGTTGTTTTATCATCTCCTTCATAGGATATTTAATTCTTCCGGCAATAATCACAATTCATGGGTTCTATAAGCATATGTGTGTTATGAAGCACGTGCTTCCTGGATGGAATTAACCTGATTAATTCCACTCGAAAGCCATGAAACTTTCTTCCTTATAGTAGAAGAAAATGTTATTTGCTTTCCTTACTAAAAGCAAGGACGTTATAGTTGTCCTTGTACTTCAGGATGAGGAGATTTTTCTTACAAATGGTGTTATTTCTGACAATCTAGCTGGAATCTTAAAGCCAATACATTTTTATAGAATACCATATAGAGCCCTGAGAGGTGACAATTTGAGAATTTTTAAATTGCAAATTTATCCTTAAAATGAAGAACTATATTCGTGATTGAATCAGATTCTTCCTGTGTCCGAAACGTTTCTGCTTTGGGCCTCAGAGAATCGATAAATATATCCACAATTCCGAGTTCTAACATAAAATCATGGGTAACTAACTGAAAATGGAAAGACTCTGTATCTTTGCTAATATTTCACAAGAATTTCACCCATCTTAACTGGTTCCCTAAGCATCCCTAAGACAGAATCGTACTACCAGCTTGTAAAGCAGGGGTGTGGGTGTGGGTATGTAGCGGAAAGAGACGGTCATAAAGGTTGCCTAATTAGGATCTTTTTCTCAGTAAGAGAAACTACAGAGCAATTAATATTTGAGATTTCTTCATCTGTGATCTGAGTCCTGTCTCAGGCTATATCTCTCAACCCACTCCCTTTCTCTGATTTCTTTTGTTTTATCCCTGTCTCCTCCCAACTCCCCCCATTATAAAAATTCTCTTCTGTTAGACAAAACATTTCCAGAGAAACAAGTCTGATAAATTTTGAATTGTACATCAGAGTACACCTGTAAACTAAGATCTCTTAGATTTCTAATACATTATTGAAATTGGGGAAGTAGCTTCTTCAATGTTTCTCACAAAAATCTTGGCCCATTGGTTAATTCCAAAAGAAGAAGGAAGAATGCAATCTTAGTAACACAATTAGTATGCTGAATAAATTGGATCCTCGTATTTCTCAGGACATCTGAGAATAGAGAGGTGGTCTGAGGATCTCTAATTCTAAGAAAAGGAAACTCTTTGTATTCCTTTCTGTTGCTACAATTTGAATTGAGTTTTATATGTATTTTTTAATCTTGCTACTTTGGTGTCTAAAGAATACGAAAGTTAATCTTGATATTTTTCTTTTGCCTGGTGATGGCTGACTACTGTTTTGGATATGTAAAATTTTTGTATATATTATTTTCCTAAGCGCTTTGATTAATTCATCAAATCTTTATTCAACACCTGTTAAGTACCTAATGTCGTGTTGGGACTAGCAATCCAAACATGATTGGAGAGATGCTTTTCAAAAACAGTTTAGACAAAGTGCTAGATTGTATAATCAATTTAATAGATATCAATCCACATTTTTCATTTATTTTTTTAAATTTGTATTCAGTTTATTTAAACTAAAAAAGAAATGGTTCACCCATTTCTCTCAGCCCCCTCCTCCCACCTCTTGTAACCGCTGATCTGCTCTCTGCGTCTTATGTCTGTGAGCTTGTTTTTTTTAGAATTCACATGTAAGAGAGATCATACAGTGTTTGTCTTTCTCTGTCCAACTTATTTCACTTAGTATCACATTTTTGTTAAATAGAAAGGAGTAAAATTAATAGAAAATAAGAGAGTCTGTCACTCTTAAGTGAGTCAGTATTATTCTGTGAATCTTTGGTTTCAATTGCTTGTATGCACATATGTATGAGAAAGACAGAGACAGAGAGAGTGTAGGGGTGTATATGTGTGTATGTACATACTGGGTCATTACGTAACATATATTTAAAAGCCTCTGTATTGGAATATGATATCTGACTTTGGAATGTTCCTATTCTGGAGGTGAAGATGGATATGCTAAAACAAAATCATAGTAGTGTGATGAGTATTGTAGGAGAGGGCTAGGCAGGGCCTAGTAAAAACGGAAGGTAATTAAGGTAAGCCTTCCAGAGAGGCCAGAAAACTCCCCTGGGACAGTGTTTTCTGGTCTTGCTTATAGATTGGAGGAGCTTTAAAAAATGCTGATCCCTAGGTTCCACCCCCAGAGATTCAGATTGGATTGACGGCAGCATGTCCTGTCCATGATCCTCATGTCTGGCCAAGGTTCAGAACCTCTGTTCAGAGAAAAGTTAGAAGAATGTGTTAGGAGTTAGGTAGGTATACAGAGTTAAAAAAAATTAAAAATTAAATTTTTTTGGCAAAGGAAACAGTATGTCCAAAGTCCTGGACAAGGTGGTAGTTTGAGAATCCGAAGGTACTTCTCTATGGCTGGGGTGTGGTGGTTACAAGAAATGAGATCGGAAAGATGAGGTGAAGCTAAATTATGTAGAAAAACAACATGGCACAATGAACGGAGTATGGGCCCTGTAGGCAGAAAGACCACTTATTTTACCACTTGTTGCCTAACCTTGAAGTCCCAATTATACTCTTCCGTGCTATGAGTATACTAGGTCACAGGATTTTGTGAGGATTAAATGATAGAATACATGTAAAATGCCCACCAGAGAGGCAGTGTTGGACTCAAAGGGCTCAGTATGTGTAAGTTGTCTTTTCCTCCCTCTTGCCACCTATATTTAAGGGTGTAGACTTTACCTGTAGTCTGTGGAAAGTCGTAGCATTGTTTTAAGCAAGGAGATGGAATAAGCAGACTTACGTTTTTAGAAGGTCATTTTGGTAGCCATGAGGAGAATGAATTGGAGGGATATGGGAGCTGTCCAGGAACAACAGTTAGAAAGTTAATTCTGTAATATTCAAAGCAAGAAATGATAATTAAGGTGGTGAGGTTGAACAAATGAAACAGATGTGTGAACTATCTGGAGGTAAAAATCAACATTGTGATGTTCTTTATGAGAGGCAAAGGTGAGGGGAGAATGGGACATTCACTGATGAGGAGTCACTGATCGCTTACCATTTGCATGACTGAGTGCCTTCACAGAATTGCAGAATTCAAGAGAAGAAATAGTTGTAGGAAAAGTCAAGAATGTGGTCAGTTTTGAGTTATCTGTGAGTAACAGAAATGAAAATATCACCTCCTTTGAAGCAGCTGTGAATATGGATCTAAAGTTTGGAGAAAAATCTAGGTTAAAGATATAAAATTGAAGGACATCAACATGGAAGCCATAGAAATACGTGATATTACACACAGATCTGTGTTATTGTTAGTTGCATTTCTCCATGTTCCATTCAGAAATACACCGAAAGGTCACCAAGATATCACTTATTGCAGCACATAATCGGTATTAAGTGATGCCATCTTCTATGTTATTCAAAGGAACATAGCTGTGGAAACCCTCTTAATGGTTTAACCATGAAAAAAGGCAAAGAACTAGCAAAGCTTTGGTGTAAAATTCATACTGTGGAAAAAGTAAAAGTATTTGGGTAATGTATCCAAGATCCTGAAAAACTTTCCAATAGGGACAACTAGTTTCTTCTTATACATAAACATGGAAAATTTTATTTTCCCTCTTGTTCTCATGGAGCTGCTATAAAAAGGTCACACACATTCACAATACTACGACTTGCAGTACTCAAGAATGTATGCAAGAGCCACATGTTTGTCATCATACTATATTCAGTACTTTATGATGTTCCAGGTTTGGACTCTGAATTTCCTGTCCATCACAGAGAGAATCCAAAGAGAAATAGTAAAAGTAATGAAAAGTTTAGAAGAGGAGTTAATGAGGACAAAGTTTCAAGACTGGCATTTTATCTCCTACAGAAAGAGAGACTAAATATAGAAAATAAGAATCCATTTATTTTTGTCCAATGATGAAAAACAACTATCGCCTCAATTAAGGCCAGATGAATTTAGTCATTCGATTATAAGGGTTGTAACATTTTGGACCATGTTACCACGGTCTCTTTCATATGTAAACATATTAATTGAATGTATTGGAAACTTTAGAACCTACTTTTCTGGATATTGCCATTAAAGTTAGCTATTATCTGGAATGATACAAGGGAAGTGCTAAATTGAATAGCTTTGTAATTCAATTATTGGATTCTGTAATTTTATATATACAAACCAGAAGGAAGGCCCACGTAGGGAAGAAGACACCGTGCATAATGAAAAGTCAGTTTTGATAGCCCCTAATAACGGTTGTCATTTATTCCTCACAGAGCTTTTGTGAGGATCTTATAAGGTAATAAATATAAAAGCACTTTGAAAAAGCTTTCTTCAAGTGAAAGATCCTTATGAATGGTATGAATTGCCATTAGACAAAAGTCAAACTGAAGATATAAACCTGATAGTGTACTCTTTAAAATCAATGGATCAAAATTACGTTAATTAATAATGAGCATAATAATAACTAATTTTTTCATTTTTATAATTGACAAAACACTTTTTCTTTCATTTTCTAATTTGATTCTCACTGGAAACCTGGTATTGGTCCCATTATTATTTTTATTTTGGTTGAGAAGAGTAAAATTAGAGTGCTCAAGTAATTTAGCTACGGCTGCTTCCTTGAAAATCAACTGATTTGAGTTTTATCACACCAGATTAAGAGGGAAATAATTCAAAATAAAAGCCTATTAAAGAAATGTTTAGTTTTCTGGGATTAACAACACTGTGTATTTCTCCGATTATTAGGATATATAATGATAATAGCTCACATTTTGTTTAATATTACTATGTGCCAGCCAGTGTGCTAGGGGTTTTGCTTGCATGGTGCACTATCAACCTCGCCTTTCTACAGATGAAAAAACTGCAGCTTTGAGAAGTTGGGTAACATCTTCTAAGCTCACACAACCGCATAGAGAGAAGTCAGTATTTGAACGTAAGTTTCACCTTCTGACCTTCAGCTCATCCTACTATTTTACCCGTTACTCTAAACTGACTCAGCATTCCAGGCAAAGGCCCAAGATACCCAAAAGCAAGTTTCAAATCATTCACCTAATAAGAATTTGTTGATTAACGGAAATACTCTTACTTCCTAAACATCCATTGTCCTTTACGTTTTTCAGTCTAGTTTCTACATTCACCTCTCAATTGACACACCTCTCTATGAAACCACCATGACTTTGAAATGCAAATGCTTTTACCAAGTCCTTGTTGCCCTAGAAATCTATGCATGCTTTGTTATTGTTGCCCACCACAGTCTTCTGGAAAATTCCTCACCTTTTGACTTGCTGGGGTGCTGTATTCTACTAATTTTCTCCTACTTGTCTAACGTTTCATTCTTTCCTCTTTCGTTATCTGAGGCCCTATTCTGGGCTCTCTTTTCTGTCTTCATTAATCTCATTCTCTTCATTCAATAGTCGATCAGTAGTTACTAAGTGTAGGTTGTGTGCTAGGTGTTAGACCAGAAACAATCTTTTGTCCATCTCCTTTAATCCAATGATTTAAGATTTTTTATCTTTCCAGTAACAGTCCCATATTTCTTACTGCATGTGGGCCATTTCTTATTCGAATGTCTCACAGACATCATAAACTTCATATGATCCAAACAGGCCATATCTTTTATACCAAGTCTTCATCTCCCGTCTTGCCATTCACCACCTCACCATCTTTTCAGTCTCAGAAATTTCAAACCAAATAGTCATTTCTACATCTCCTTCTCACTTGCCTTGCTTTCTAGTTCATTTTCAAGATCGATTGATTTACATCCCTAATCCTTTGCACCCATTCCTTTCTCTCCAGTCCCCTTACCACTGCTCTAATTCATGCTCTTATTACCTTTTACCTTCCACCACTCCTTCCTGCCCACCGCATTGCTCCCATCCAACCTGCAGATTGCCATTTCCAATTAAGCTTCCTAAAGCATAGCTTAGATTGTAACTAGATTATAAATTCCATGAGGGCAGGGATTTCATCTACTTTATTCACTTGTATATTCCCATTGTGCAAGACACTGCTTGGCACATGATAGGTGCTCAATATTTGTCAAATGAATGAATGAAAGAATATATTATTCCTCTGTTTGAACATCTTTTATGACTTCTCAAAGCCTTCAGAATATTCTACAAATTCCTTCACTGGACCCTCCACGATTGGCCCCCGATCTCAACTTCTAATCCTACTTCTTAATTTTCCTCTCCATATACCTTCAACTCCTACTAAAATGTACAGCTAGCCAGCCTACTTGTGTGTCTTTTGATGACCTTGTTTCTTCTTATGAGCTTCCTTTTCCTCAACTCAGTTTACCCAGATGCTGCCTACTTCTCAAGGAAAGCCATTTGCAAATCCTCCCTTGTTCCCTGAACCCCCAAGCTGGAAAACATCTTGTCTCCCTCTCAGTTCCTGTAGGCATTTCTCTGCACTTTAAATGATGTTTAGTGCTTTGTATACTGTATTAGAGAGGCTGGAGGAGATAGTGTTTAATATTGTGGACTTTGAAGCCTGACTGCCTAGGTTAAAGCGTGATTCTGGTACTTACTGACCATGGACACATTCCTTAATTGCCCTCAGTTTACACAGCTATAAGGCAGGGGTAATGATAACATCTACCTCCTCAGGTTGTTATGAGGGTGATACGAATTAATATATGTGAAGTGCATAAAAGAGTATTTGACACATAGTAAGCAACCAGTAAACATAGCTAGTATCATGTTATTACTATTATCAGGGGTGTGTGTATGTATGTGTGTATATATTTATAAACTTTTGTATTATTTATTTCACTATAGACTCCTTAAGAACACAATCCTCATTTTATCTGAGTGAAAAACTACTTAATAAAAAATGAATGAAGTAATGAAACTCTGCTGGCAATACTGGCTACCATGAGTGTTGAAACTCTGACTAAAGAAAAAAAAACCTTTGTCTTTTCCAACCAAGAAAAGATTAATATTCTTCAAGAGATTTTAGTTCTTAAATGTCAATATTAGCTCATGTTTGAAAAGCTCTTTAAAGTCTTCAGACACAAGCAAACCTTAAGACCCCCATTGTAAGCATACTACACTGAAAATTAGAAAGAGCTATTTTATCTTTCATAATGACCTCTTTTGGGGAAATAAATTGACTTGCTGCCCTTTCTTTCAGCCAGACACCAGATGTTGAGATTCCCTGAAACACACTTTGGTAAAAACAGTTTATTTTTCCAAACGATCCGACCAACATTGGAAGCCACATCAATAACTGTTAATAAAATTGGTTCAATGCATCCTATGAGGCAGTAGCACTGAAGACAATGAGAAGGCTGGGATTATTCACTTGCTTTCTTTGATCTCCATCAGAACCTGGACAAGATCTATATAATTTCAGGCCTCTTCTCCAAACAAGAATAGAAAAGTTTAGGAAATGTTCGACCACAGAAAAAGTCAAAGAATTTTTCATCACTTTCTCCTTCCCCCATCCTCCAACCTCAAAGATTTTTTGAGGGTTAGTGGTCTTTGAGAGCAGACTTTCTAGGCAAAAAAAAAATTATATTCCTTTATGTGGTTGGTAGCAATGCCCCCCCTTCCTGTTGGAAAATTCTGAACGTGTGACTTGGGGGGATCAAATAAAAGAATCTTCAGTCTTGTATTTACAAATTACTTTTTAAACGAACTTCGCTGGTATATCTCTTGTGCCTTTCATAATTCTGATAATAAAAACATTTCAAGTAATAGTCAAAGACTAATAGTATTCAAAATAATTTAGATTATCAGCATGTGATTTTCATGCCACATGGGGTCCATTTGCAGTTTACATGGTTTTCTAAATTACGTTAAAATAAGATGTCAAAAAGTTCACATTTTTTTCATTTTTAATAACATCAGTCTTTGAAGAAAGGTTATTGAACAAAGGTCTATGCATAAATCAGCCATTCCCTGTAGAGGTAAAAGAAGCCGTTATACCTGGTTATGAAAGAGAGTTTCATAATGCAAGAGAAATAAATCATTCCTCGCTGGAGATCGTATTAGTCTAGATGGAAGAATGTCTATTTCCTGATAGTGAGAAAGCAACAAATTACTTTTGTTTGTTCCTGCATCCATGGTTGTCCTTGAGAGGTCTGTTAGCAAGTTGACTATTCAATATTATTATTATTATAACTTACAACGATCTGAGCCATTATAAACATAATCTTTAAATTCTCTCAAGATTTCAGTTTTCCTCTCTAATTTCTATTTACTTCCAACACCTTTTAAAATATATTATTCCTCAGGTGTTGCAGAAAAAGTTATTCTCTGCAGAAAGCAACATTTCACCTGCTCTCGGGAGCCAACCACATTTCACCCCAATCCTTTGCTCTCAAGTCAACAATTCAATATTGGATTCAGTTCAAGGCTGTGGCCCCAAATGGAATGAGACCTGGATATTTATGAACTGCTTGACCAGGCATTCTTCTCAATGATTTACTCCATAAATCCTATTTTCAGTTTTTACATTAGTTTCACAAATGGTTGGGAAACTGTTGTACATTGCAGTTTTGAAAACTGAAATGAGTATAGAGAGCATTTTTGCCTACTATAGGACAGTGTTGAAATTTTCTGTTTTGGAGTAGAAAACAATTGTCATTATTTGGATGCAGCCATTGGATTGATTAGAGAACTCTAAATTCATTTCCCATGCAAGACCTAAAAGAAATTTTGTTATTCATGCAATGTATACACATAGCAGAAACATACTTTTTGAGTGGATTCCTGAATGTGACTTTTAATGACAGCCATTGAGGAGTGGAATCTGCCATAGAACAGTAAAAAGGTTTGAGGATCCAAAGGTTGATAAGAGCCGTACTTGGCCCCAGAGAGAAATTGATAGTGGTGGGACTTGGGGGAGGAGGGCAGGGAGCTCTAGACAAGGAGGTAAAGGTCATAATTAAGGTGAGTGCAGAGTCCTTTGGTCTCCTAGAGGAGGGGGCACCTCCTGCGCACCTTATGGGGAGCATCAGCTAAGAATTTTGGTGAACTTTTGCTGCATAACAAACGTCCAAAACTTAACAGCTTAGAACAATAACAGTGACTTGTCTTACACATGAATCTACAATTCAGGCAAGGTTCAGTGGGGGCTGCTTGTCTCTGCGCCTCGTGATGTCAGTTGGGGCAGGTTGACTGGCCACTGCAGGATCCAGTTCCAAGTGGGCTCACTCACATGCCTGGCAAATTGGTGCCAGCTGTCAGTTCCTCTTCTGGTGGGCCTCTCCACTGGGCAGTTTGGACTTTTTCACAGCATAATCGCTTGGTCCCAAGAGCAACCATGCCAAGGGACGAGAATTTGAAGCTGCCAGCTTCTTAAGGCCTGGGCCGGAAACTAGCATAATTTTGCTTCTGCCATATTCTATTGGTTAGGCAGTCACAGAGCCCAGATTCAAGGGGATGGCACATAAACTCCACCTTTCCATGGAAGGGTCTCAAGTTTTGGGACCACATTGTTAAACTGCCATAGAAAGCTTCTTGTAAAAGACGCTGGGCTAAATATTAAACAGCAACTGGGCATTATCCAGGTCAAGAGAAGAGGTTTCCTTTGCCCAGAATACCCTTTCTCTCCTCGTCTACCCAGCTAACTCCTACTCATGCTTCAAGTCTTGGTGAAAACCCCCTTCTCTCAGAAGCATTACCTGGCCTTGCCCCCAAGTAAAAAATTAGATATAAACCAGTATACTGATGTTTTAAAAAATTTAAGGATTTTTTCTACAACAGTACATAAATAACTTTCCTCCTTGCTTAAAAGCTGTAAAAGACTCATGATAGTAACTCTATAGAACAAAAATAAACCTTAAATGCAATGAAGTATCTCTCAAATAGCAAGACGGGTGCTTACATTTTTACTTCCCTATTTGCTTTTTTTTCTCTAATGTTTGCCCCAAGGTATTTTAATACACATCAGTGTGTATCAACTGATTTTTAGAGTATACCTGTTAATAACCTCATTCGCATAGCTCTGCTAACCTGGGCACAAGGTAGCCTTAAGGAGGTCTTAGTTTTTCTCGGTTTAATCCATCCCTCCTATCATTCTCTTAATGCGTCTTTCTCCGTCTTTCTCTTCCTCTCTCTCATGTTTCTCATTACTTTTTCTTTTCAAGTCACTTTCAACTAGGCAGAAAATGCATTTCACGTCTCCGTGCCTGCCTCCAGGCTCTATCTATTTCACTCACCCGGGACTGCCCTTTCTGAATTCTTTCTCTCGTTTAGCAGCCCTCTATTGAAGCTGGACAAATGATGGACCCTCATTTCTTAAAGGGCCAGAATATCATCTTGAGCAAGCAGTTAAAAGAATTCAGCAAATCAAAACATGAGCTAGAATGGATGAATCTTGAAGACATTATGCTAAGTGAAATAAGCCAGACACAGAAGGATAAATATTGTATTATTCCACTTATATGAGGTCCCTAGAATAGTTAAATTCATAGAGACAGAAAGTCGAATAGTAGTTGCCAGGGGCTAGGGTTAAGGAGATTGAGGATTTATTGCTTAACAGGTACCTGACTTTCAGTTTGGGAAGACAAAAAAGTTGTGGAGATGGCTGCTGGTAATGGCTGTACAACAATGTGAATGTACTTAATGCCACTGACCTGTACATTTACAAATGGTTCAGGGAGCTCCTTTCTACTTGCTAGATCGGATGCTGCCTGACTGATGAATCACTGAATAAAACCAAAAGAAAATAAATAATGGTTAAGAGTAAGTTTTATGTTACATATATTTTGTCACAGTAAAGAAGAAAAACACACGAACTAACAGACTTTTTGAGGGACTTTTTATGGAAGTGGTACGGTATCAGAGAGGGCAAAGTCTTATTTATAGGTCAAGAGATCTGGGTTCTGATTCCGACCAGTAACCTTTGTCACCTTGGGGACATCAGTGGCCAGGGGGATCCCACGTTTAGCTTCTGGGAACTGATGGAGCTAGACAAAAGAACTGTTTCTCCAGGTTCACAACCTGCATCGTGTTTACTTGGAAAGTTTATTAAAAACGCAGTGTCAGAAGCTTACTCTTGAGGGATGGGCCGGGGAATCTGCATATTTAAAGAGCCCCCGGGTGGTTCTCGTGCCCGTTTAAATTTGAGAACCACTGGGCCAGATGCTCACTTAAGGCCATTTCAGCTCGAAAATTTGACAAATTTTGATTCTGCCAGGCAGATTCTCTGTGCTTATGCAGGAGGAAAAGAAAGAAAATATTAGACTTTCTGCTTGTGTTGGAGAATTTTTCATTTGGTATCCTCATCTCCATAGCTTCGCCAATCAGGAGTAGTATTGTTTATTCCTCCCACTGTTTTGGAGAGGCATGGGGAAAAAGATAAGCCAGATGGTACCGAAGAAGATTTACATTACCATTTTCGGTTTTTTTCCCTTTGCATGTTATATAAAACTGCCCGTGCCTGCATCTGAGCCATGATCATTAATTTAATGTTAGGATCTAATGGCTCATGACATTAAATTATAACTTAGCCTAACATGACCTAATTACAGTATCAGAAGGAAAGTTTCTTTTCTCAGGTTGATTCCTGTATCTTAAATCAATTGTATTATTGGCTGAATTTTTCATAATTATGTCTCAGGCTTGGTTTAGGGAATCCTTTCTTTCACAGAAATGCATTTTCTTAAACAGGATCTACGTTATGATCAATTTCTCAAAAGTAAAGTTAAGAAGGGGAAAAAGGTTTTTGTTTTACTTTGATTTGGGGGATGTGTGTGTGTGTGTGTGTGTGTTTACAGTACTACAACAGATTCTGACTGGGACTATATATAAGATAAAAAGTGAAGTAGGGGGCTGGCCTGGTAGAGTAGTGGTTAAGCTGCGTGATCTGCTTTGCCAGCCCAGGGTTTGCAGGTTCAGATCCCGGGCACGGACCTACACACAGCTCATCAAGCCATGCTGTGGCAGTGTCCTGCATACAAAGTAGAGGAAGACTGGCACAGAAGTTAGCTCAGGGTCAATCTTCCTCACCAAAAAGGAAAAAAAAGTGAAGTAGAGTGGTCACCTAGTTACCACGTAGTCTTGATGGTGGATGGATTATCGAAGTATCCTTAGAAAGTCATAACCTCTTCAGCTATATTTTACTAACCAATCAGTAAGGTCCTAACCACATTTGTCTTGAATAAATAGTTTTGCACCTGTAACATCGTATTTATTTTTCTTTTGTGTATCGGCTCAAGAAATAAAGTTTGTCATCTTTGGTTAATTCAAGCAAAGATTGTATTCTGAATAGGTATTTGTTGGTGTTTTCCTTATTTGAATTTTGTTCCTCTAATCTCTATATTTTTTTGCATATAAAATATTTTTAGTTAATGTGATTAAAATAGAAAATAATTAGTTGATGTAACAGAAAGAGAGAGAGAGAACAAACAAGAAGAAAATATAAACCACATGCTTTCTTATTCTGTAAAGTTCGTCAAGCAAAGGGAGAAAGGCCTACTCTGGCTTAGTAAAACAAAGGAAAAGGAAATATGGCAGAAAGTTCTCCTGCTTCACCAAATATGACACCAAGAAGTCTGAGATAAGTCGTGGCAGAATTTAGGCTAAGTAAAACTCAGACAATTGACCTGCCATGTAAGAATCTCAGAATGAGTTTAGGTGGAGGCATAGGAGTTGAAATCCAATAATCTATGCAACATTGATCGCGCCGAAATTGCACATCGAAAGCAAATTAGGTCTCTAATGGAGGAGCCAAATTGAAATTCATTCTCTGAGCAGGTTTTCAAACACGTTCCTCTTTACTTCTCTGTTTGCAAAAATGGAACACCACCAGAAAAACAAGAATTTGGAAGACAAGATGGAAAAAAATGAGAATTCTAAGAGGAGAAACAATACACACACATGCACACAAACAACAAGAGAATAATTTGCTACATGGTGTCTGATTGAGAAGCCCCTTTGCTGCAGGCCTTCTCACAGGAAGTGACTGGTTCTCATGATGTGAGATATTTTCTTTTCTATGGTAGTAGAAAAGAAAAGAAATTTACCCAAACTCCTTAAGGGCAGTGTCGTATATTTATTCTCATATAATATATTCTTTTCAAAAACGTAACTCCAGAGTTGGGTAAGACAGGACATGTGACTTAAATGGCATGCTCTGCTTCCTGTACTAGAAATTGCATCAATCTGTCTGTACTCACAGAACACTGCTAAAGGATTGCTCCAAATAAAATACGTGTTTGAATTCTTTATACAAGAAACTGAATAAAGAGGGAGTAGGGTTATATATTTCTTAAGTCTAGTAGCAGGTTAATCACTGATGATATTAATAATAATACAGAGCAGTCATCGAGCACAGGTAAATATGTAGCAAAAATTACACCCTGAAGAACTAAGTCAGAGATATAAGTAAGTACACATCATTCTCATGTTCTGCCGTATATTATCTGCTTTAAAGAAACTGTTCTATAGTTGTAGTAGATGGAATGGTTAACTCTAGGTCTTCCTCCCTTTCTGCACTCACGACCTTGACGTTGCCTGCTTACCATAGATAGAGTGTACCTCCCAGACCTGGCCTTAGGGTTTAGCCACGTGATTTTCTGTAGCAAACGATAAGAGAGCAGAAGTGAGAGTGTGCTAGCTTGAAGCCTAGGCTTTAGGAGGCCTTGCATTTTCCTGTTTGTGGTTCTACCATATGTATAAGAGAACAGGCCCCATCTAGGCTGCTAATCTCAGAAAGCGGCTGAGAGAAATGTATAGCAGGGCGCACTGGCCATGAACATCCGGGAGAACAAATGACTGTTGTCTGAAACCATAATGCATTACTCTACATTATTGTGACAATAGCTAGTTAAAACAGCAACTATGCTTTTGGTTTTCCTGAATACCTATTGAAAGTTAATAATATCAGCCATCATTGTGGTAAAAGTATGAAACCTATATATTCATTTTAATGGTTCGCTGGTAAACATAAATTTTTAAATAATTACATCTTTCCTTCTGGTGATGTCATTATATTGAGCTTATACATCATAAATATATTGTTTTGTTTCTGTTAATAATTTGTAAGTAACATTTGTCATGGTCAGAAACCCCACCAATCTTGACTGGATACACACATTTTTGTACTAAGGTTTTTAAAAAAAACCTCCTTACATCAAAGAATTGCTTAATAATATGTTTCATTTTAATACATCATGCATTCCCAGGAGAAAGTGAGTAATATTTGGTTTTGTGAGAGAGAGAAAAATAATGAACATTACCATCTGGTTTAACCCTTGTGGTGATATGGAATCAGAGCTGTGTTAATTGCTCTGTGGCTTGTCTTCATAAAGATAATTATATATGAAATTCCTTTCCAATTTGTTCTATAACATTAGAAATACTTCTAAAATTGACATGGACTTATTATGTTTCCGTCTTGTTGGCATAATCATTAAAACTGAACCCATGGATCTACTTAATTAAATGTTTAAAAGCTATAATCTTCAAAACAAGAATATTATGTGAAGAGACTTTTGAAATAATACTTTTTGCACGCCTTTTGAATAGTTGGATTGTTCAGTATTTCTTCGTGTTTGGTGCCTGGATCTAAGTCATGCTGTCTATGTCTGTGTAAAAATAGTCAGCTGAAGACAACCAGGCAATGGCTTTGTCTTGACAACATTCTCTTTATATATTCAGGCTTCATTTATTATTAGACGTGTCTGTTTTTTAAACTAGTGTTTCTTTACCTTTCTGAACTTAGGGAAATGACACAAGAGAATCACATTAATTTCCTCTGCCATTTTGACCAAATCAAATTTGAGGCTTCCAAGAGACATTGTCTAATCAATTCAGAGAGACATTTGAAAAGATTACTGGTAATATATCTTTAAAATGAATTAGTGGCATAAACTATTGCTAGGTGACTTAGGTACGGCTGTAATTTCTAGTAATCCCAGGAGAAGAGGCAATGCATTCTACAATGTCACAACGAGTGTGATTGCTCAAAATTCTGGGAGATGGGTCCTCTGCAAGGCTTCCTGGTGTCATTGTTCCTAGGGGAATTTTATTCCAGTATTTACAGTAGCTGCAGCCATAACTCATACTTCCGTATTATTCCAGTCACAGTTACTACTACGTTGTGGTCTGAAGAATTAAGAGGGCTTCATATTCTAGAGAAAGCACTTGAAGACATAAAAGGAAGTTGGATGTGGAGCTGTATAGCCCGCATGATTGTTCATGGATTCTCAGGATTAGCTGAGTCATGCCTTAAAGAGGGAAGGTCAGACGATGCGTCTTGCTGCTCCCTGTTCCATGTCGTGAATGTTATTCCCATAGAAGAGGAGCAGAGTGGGAAGAGAATGAAATCGGTCAATACTGTGAATATATAAATAATGAAAGTGGCAGTAAGACTGATTAATTCTGAATCATCTTCATAAAATGACTGGAGCTGTGAAAATGCTCAGTCTGCACAGCTGATTGGGAAACGTAAGCAATCTGTTGATCAGAATTCATTTGTGAATGCTCTCTTCCAGAGATTTATATACCAGAGTTCTTAAAAATATTTTTGTCCCCATGAAAAGGAAAGTTACTGACCTGGGAGATCGTAAATTAAAATGGAAGAAAGCATTTTCCCACCTTAAGAGCAAGTTTCAAACAAACAATTGATACAAATAAGTCAAAATGCAGTTTAGTTTCACGGAACAGTTTCACAATACTTCCAATCAATATATACTGATTGTTTGGTGGGAAAATAAGAAAGCTAAATTCTTGAATCATTGAGTAGAAAATTTAGTAAAAATAAATGAAAGCCGTAGGTTTAGTTCAGTGATCCTATGAAGAGGAATATATTGGCCATTGGTCTTGTATTCTCAGGTAGGATATACATATAATTTTACTTTTATAACTAAAGCAACTGTGTTGTGATACTGCATATAATATTCTAACAGTAGAAGTCCTCTTATCTAACTCACTTATAATCAGTGTGCATTGCGTGTTATTTATGTTTCTTTCTGATTTCTAACCAAAGCTATGACAGAATGGTTATTGGTAAGATCAACTTATCAACCTATGTCATTTGCAAAACAGTTTTGTTTGAGTGTTCCTCATTTAAATATTTTTTATGTTCCTTCAACCAAGCTACATGTTTTGTTTTTTGTTTTGTTTAAAGCAAAGCTTTTAAAACTTTATTTTCTGAAGTTTCTTCTTCGTAAAACCACATCATCGACATCCATTCTTTGCTACTCCATTCAACTAGTAAAATATCTAGTCTGTTTTCAAGGATTTGTTTCTTAACTATGGTGGTTTTAGCTAATGTGTTCTAGCCATGTATTTTCTAAATAATATTAGGTACCTAAAGTACCTGTGCCTAATAATACCATATTTATTGCTCACTTTAAGATCTCAAGTGATACAGTCAATTCAGATATATTTTAAATGATTCATTTAGAGCAAGAAATACAGATATTTTAATGTACTAGGCTATTGATAAAGCCTAGCAAATGATTCTATTTTTTAGCCTCATAAAATATCATCCATGTCCAAAGAATTAAAATTGAGTTTATAGTACTTTCTCATTAATCTAGGAAAAAGGTTTCTTTGTGAAGATCAATGAAGATATGAATTTTCAAACTGAAAAAAAATTTGTGAATTAGCCATGTTTCTCTTAGTATTTATTTTAGGAGTCTAGCAATAGTTTTTGTTAGGTTATCAGCACATTTCTTCATGTTCTTTGAATTCAATCTGTGTACTTAAGTTCAGATGGTAATCTGAGCTTGCTGAAGTTTCAGAGTAATGGGAATGATGGAGTGCACAACAACTTAAGTGTTTCTTGTGAAAACCATGGTGTACTGAAGGACGTAGGCATAGCAGAACATGATCTGAGAAAGAATCCAAGTCTGGTGGGCCAGCCGCCCCTGGGGCTACAAGCTGCCAGTTAGGTTTAATCTTTTCCAAACCTGCACAAAGGGGCCTAGGGCCCTTGGCTGAGGGGACCATCTAACCGCTTCGTCATTTTTTGGCTACCTAGATTTGTCCTTTTACTCATCTCTCAATAACATTTCTTGAATGTAGTCTAAACAAAGTATTCATTCTGCTTTACCATTTTAACTAACCTTCACATCAGTATAGCAAGCAATTATAAAAAGCAGTTTTAGTCTTCTCACATAAATGCTTTCCTTAGAAGCAACGTGTTGGAAAGCCCCTAAAATGCAACTTTTATTAATGACTGCATATTTGCCCCACGGCTAGCCACCAAAGGCTGACGGAAACCAGATTTGATGATGCCCAGTGGGCCTCGATTTTTCAACTCATCCCTTTCCCTGTATGCTCTCTTTAATTGCATTATTCACCACTATTTAAAGCTATGACTGGTGAACTATTTAAACTTTGGAGAAAAATGTCAACCCATCACAGCTCTCTTTTTAATCTTTAATCTTTAAAATTCACATGCCTGTTTGGTCGGAAGACTATATAGAACATACATCTACCATCCTATTGAAATGACTCTCTAGACAAGGAGAAGAATTCTTTCACTTCAGACTTGCTCAGAAATGTGATGGTAGCTGCTAGTCCTTTGGTTCTGTTTTGAACTTTTAGTATAGGTGTTCTCTTGAAGCTTGGAACTGCAGTATCCATAGATCATGGAATCACAGGGCTGAAAATGATATCTGAGAAATTGTTGAATCAACTTATCAGATGAGGAAAATTAAGTCACTGGAGATGCCCATTTTAAAATACATCAGTCTACGGGGCCGGCCTGGTGGCGCAGCGGTTAAGTGTGCACGTTCTGCTTCGGCAGCCTGGGGTTCGCTGGTTCGGATCCCGGGTGTGGACATGGCACCGCTTGGCAAGCCATGCTGTGGCAGGGGTCCCACATATAAAGTAGAGGAAGGTGGGCACGGATGTTTGCTCAGGGTCAGTCTTCCTCAGCAAAAAAAGAGGAGGATTGGCAGCAGATGTTAGCTCAGGGCTAATCTTCCTCAAATAAAAAAAATAAAAATAAAAAATAAAATACATCAGTCTACATCTTTACAATATTGAGTTGTCTAATCTAGGACTATGGTAGCTTCCTTCATCTAAATAAAGATTTACCTAAATGTCTCATGACAACATACTAGAATTTTGTGTATAGAGGCTTTGCCCTTCTTTAGCATGGTTTATTTTGAGGCACTTGGTAATTTTTAGTACCTTTATTGAGGTGAGATTGAAATACAATAAACTGTGCAATATTTTTTTCAACTGTTGCCAATCTATTTTTATTTTTTCTTTCTGCTTCTTCTCCCCAAACTCCCCCAGTACATAGTTGTATATTTTAGTTGTGGGTCCTTCTAGTTGTGGTAAACTGCACAATATTTAAAATGTACAATTTAATAAGTTTAATGTATACACACACCCTGAAACCATCACTGCAATCAAGCTAATACACATATCCATCACCTTCCCCAAAAAATTAAAATAAAAAATAAAACACGTCAATCTAATCAGCCTTCAAGGTAAAACAAAAAGGTACTGTGTTTCAAGAATTTTGATATTAAGACATTCATAAATTTCTCCCTCGGTCTCCTTTTACTCTTCCCATATTACTGTTAGGAAGCTGTCCTTCAACTTCAGAGATTATATAAGAAGCAGAGGAAACAGTTGGAGAGGCTCATGAAATGGGAACTTTGACTGCAAAAGCTTGTCTCTTAAATTCTCCTCAAATTAGCTGTGGTGGCTGGAGGTGAAATATAGTTTCCACCGTTAGCAGTGGTCATACTTGAGAAGGAATCTGTAGACGACTAAACGACAGGAGAGAGCCAGGTTCACCACTCTTTGGAAACATTAACTGACAGAAATGCCAAAAGGTACCTTATCGCTTCCTTGTCCCTTTCTAGACAAGAGGACTTAGTCCCTTCGGTACAAGAGTCTGTTTGAGAATCCAATTTTGTTTTAAACTTGAGCTTAGCATTTTGCAGGTGTTCCAAAGACTGCAGAATTCACAGTCTTTAGCATATTTACAGCGGGCTGCTTTCAAATATCAAAGTCTAGAACAGTCTGCTTGAAAACCTGGACATATGACCTAGTGGGTTAAACTTGACTAGTGCTTCGCTTTTTTATTTCTAACCTTTGCCTCCAGCCAAGTATTGCCGCCTAATCCTGGTACCTGGCATGAATATGAACTTTGTTATGAGAATTTGATAACTTTCTAACCATTTGGTCTGTTCTTTTACTTGATGAATACTGATTCAGCAGAACTTACCTATGTTGTATTGCTTGTGAACCACATTTCAGTTTATAGGATGTATCAGTCAATTTTGCTACATAATAAGCACCCCAAAAATTTCAGTGGCTAATAACAAATATTTATTTACTCATGGGTCCGCAGTTTAGTGGGTCTGGCTGAGCTTGGCTAGGCTTGGCTTGACTGTGCTTATCTCCAGGCTGCAGGTCCACTTTGGGTCTGCCCGCTGTAACTCATTTTGAGACACAGGCTGAAGGGGCGGCAGCTTCTCAGGGCAATGACAGAAGCACAACCAACACATTTCAAATCTCTGCCCTTCTCATATTTGCTTAAATTCCATTAGCCAAGGCATGTCACGTGGCCAAGCCCAAAGTCAGGGGATGGGGAAATACTTTCCACCTATATGAGGTCATGGCAAAGGTGTGAATCTATAATGCTACTAGGGATGTGAAAGAATTGAGGCCAATAATTCAGGCTGTTGGAGAAAAGTTCAGCAAGTTGGTCAAATGGAAGGCTGATTAATATTTATGAACCATGGGGCCCGCCCGGTGGTGCAGCAGTTAAGTGTGCACGTTCTGCTTTGGCAGCCCGGGTTTCACGGTTCAGATCCCGGGTGCAGACATGGCACTGCTTGGCAAGCCATGCTGTGGCAGGCATCCCACATATAAAATGGAGGAAGATGGGCATGGATGTTAGCTCAGGGCCAGTCTTCCTCAGCAAAAAGAGGAGGATTGGCAGCAGACATTAGCTCAGGGCTAATCTTCCTCAAAAAAAAAAAAATTATGAACCTTACAACCCCTCGAAAAGAAAGTGGGATCCTTCTGACTATGCCTGAATTTTCTACCCTAGTCTTTACAGTTATATCGAAGCCTCGAAATATCCAACAGACAGGAATGAATGGTTCATCCGTCGAGATTCAGCATGTGAAATATGCAGTATCTCATTATAGTAGCCAAAACAGCCGTTTTCTTCAATTTAGGAATACAAATGTGGATGTATTAATTTTCAATTAAGAGTTATAAACGTATTATCTGCTTGGCAGCTCTTCCATGTGACAATCATTCATCTGACTATTAATATTAACTTTTGACCTAAATTTAAAAGGAACACCCACAATTCAAGAGCCATGATGGTAGTAATTTTTACAACCTGTTTGTCTCTGGTTAAGAAAATAAAAATTATCCGACTGCTCTTTTTGACATACAATTCATTACAATAGAAGCATGTAATGAAAATGACTTCCTTTGATAAGCAAAAACAATAGAACCTTCAAAAGTGCTTTTAGAAAATTGGGAAAATGGATCCAGTGACCTGACCTCAAACAAAACAAGAACAAATAAAGCACTAGTCAGCATTTCCCAGGAAGGCTGATAGCTAGAAATGATGGAGATTGTGGAAGGATATTGCATTATGGGTCATGACTGTGAAGGTCAAGGTGTGACGTCTTTCTGTCTGAAGTAGTGTTAACTGCTTGGCAGGGCATTGTTCTTCAAAGAAGCCACCAAAAGTGAAACAAGCTGTGATGCAGTTAAAAAGCTGATGTGTAAACCTCATCTAGGGTAGCACAAGCCATTCTTATAAAATAGCATTGTACTTTTCTTTATATAAGGACCTGGAGTATATTAAAATAAGTCAATTTGTGCCCATTGACAGCTAATTTCAAGATTTTCATAGGAAAAAGACACCCTAAAGCATCATTTCACACTGCTTTGATGCGTTGTTCTTTTTATAAGGCATTGCCAGGCCCATTAGTAAGGAATTGATATGATTTTTATCCATATGAAGTGGTAATTGCTTCCCAAAATATGTTTGTAGTATAGATGTCACTTCCAAAATGTGACATTAAGAGCAATATTTGGGCAAATTTATTTAATACCACCTTTTTCCGTTTTGACCTAAAAATATTTGTTTGTAGAGCATGCTCTGAGTGTAACCATGATTGTTTTGATAAAGCTATCTTCCGGGGAATTGCCTGCAAGTTCTCCTAAGCTTGAAGAGACACAGGAGAAGATTTGTAACCATAGCTCAGCCCCAAGCACAGTGAGTGATTGCACGGCTAATTTTATACTGATAACTCAGGAAAAGGTCATGCTCCCTGTCCCTTTACAGAGCTGGACTGTTCTTAATTGATTTCAGACCAGGGAAATCTTCCGGTGGCCAGCGATCTTGGACAGGTGGATAATGGAATATTGAGGCCATGTGTATGATCAGCCATATAAACACTGCCTAAGTCTGATAACCCGGTGTAATTACCTATGCATGACTGTAATATATTGTTAATACATTAAAAACTTATTTACAATGTAATTATTATACAACTGATATAACACAGCCACGTCAATCCTGTTGTCAAGTTAGATCATGACAACTGGTTTTGTGGTGGGAAACCTTTATAGACACCATCTGAAATTTCCATAGTTCGTGCTGAATAATAATAACTAACTTGTGTATAACACTTAGAGTTTACTGACCCCTTTCGCATCCATTAACACAGACAAGTACCATAATAATTCTGTGAAGTGTTGAATCCTTGTCCTGTTCCATAGTTTTATTTGCTGCCCCTTTGTGTCGGTGTCTCAGTCAGGGTCCCAACAGGAAACAGATGGCACATTCAAAATAGAGTAATCTAAGTGGTGATTTACAAGCTCTGCGTACCCAGCAGTGGGCAGGGTGTAGGGAAATCACAGAAGAGAACACAAGACCCCTGGGCTAGCAGCAGCCGAGCTGTCACCTCTCCCAGGCCTGAAGGGATTAGGAAGGGAGGAGAGGTTTCTGAGAACCCAGGAAAAGAGAGATCACGTAGATCTTACTGCCTTAGGTGGAACAATGGCCTTCTTTCAAGGGATAAAATTAACCTAGACTTGACACCCAGAGAAGGAGACCAAGGAAATCAATATCCTGACCTCGGTCTCTTCCTTCCCTCCAATCTCTTTTGCTTGTTCTCTCCATTAGTCAAATCCAACCAGAAAACCAGAGAGCATGGGAAGCCATTGATGTAATCCTACAAGTCAGGCCCTTAGACGGTGGAGAAAGGGGGCAAGCGGATCTGGAGGGACTAAGAGAACATAGCTGGCATGGCTGGTTTTGTGAGTTTCTTCTGCATTCTACAAAAATTCAGAGAAATACAATGAGGTCTATTTTATTAACAGTCTCAGCGACCTAGTAGTTATACTCTTTCTTTAAATATTTAACTCTCCTGAATTGTTCAGAAATGTAACTCTGCTGCTATAATTTCCATTAATATTCATCGATCTGCAGAGTACCCACTATTTGCTAGTTAGTTACTGTGCTAGTTTGTAAGGTATAGAATAAACCTGACTCCAAGGACTTACATTCTAGTGCAGAAAAAAATGACCATATTAAATTGTTAGATTGTAAGAAATATAACGCAGGAGACATGCTAATGAGTAAATAAGCTCATTCAGAAACTGTTTATTGTGAACCGATAGTATTTTCAGTATTGCACTGAACAGAGAGCATTGTCCTTAAACAAGTTAAAATCAAAATCAAATCACCTGGAAAATAACCCACCAGTAAACTTTAAGCTTGTTGAATGATTCTGTTATTTTTTTAATATCTTCAATATTTCACAGTGTCAAAACAATGTTTACTCAATAAGAGCCTGTTGAATTGAATCAAATAAAACTAAAATAAATAGATTTTATCCAAACTCTACTTTATGCAATTGACTTTCTAACCATGTCTCCCCTGTAAACAAGGAAGAAATAAATTTCTCTTAGGAGTTTAAATGTCTTCTCTCTAAATGATTCCTTTTATTTGCTTCATAAGCGATGTTGAGTCCTTCAAAAATATTTACTGAGCATCTAATATGTGCTTGATACTGTGCCAGGTGCTATGAAGGGTGCCAAGGTAATAGAATGATCTTCTAATTCTTTGGACTTCCAATTAAATAACCTAAAGTTAAACCAATTGGAGAGGGAACATTATGCCTCTGAGACTCTAGCTTTCTCTTGATTAGCAGTATTAAACGTTTCAATAACTAAACCGATTAAGGAGAGAATTCAAGGATGCCTCTCACTAGTAAATTTGGATTAGTCTGGCAAATTTAAGACCTTAAATAGAACTTTTTAATAATTAGAAGAGGAGAGAGAAAATTATAAATACAGCATTTGTAGAATCTATGTTTATCACTCAACCTTCTTATCATTTCCTAAGTATATCTGCTGATCAGGGTTTTATAACTCAAGAAAATGTTTCTATACATTCTGTAAATCTCTTCTTTGAAAAAGCTCTTCAATTTCGTATTTTGTTAAAAGTCAAAAGCCTCCATGAAAATGAGACAAAGTTCAGTGAAAGACTGTAGCAATAAAAACCAGATGTGATTTTCTCTTGAATAACATCTGCATTTTACAATCCTTTCATGTTAAGCTTTATAAGAATTTATTATAAAAAGCTTTATCGACAGTTAAATCCTATTTTTAAAAGCATTTCTTTTTCCTCCCGGTAGCAATAGTTTTCTTTTCTAAACTCCTTTCTAGAGTTTGCTGGTTTCGCATACTTCCTAGCTCCATTTCCTGCTATGTGAAGTGTAATTTCTGATCGCCTGAATATGATCTGTAGTTCCTGAGATGCAATTTGCTTAATATCAATACCACGCAATGACACTGCTACAAAGGCATTTTCCTCATTACTCTGTATTATTTTCAGCTTTTCTTCTGTAGATGTCAAATAAGATCACTAAATGTTTTTATTGGTTTTACTTCCTGTTTAACTAGGTGGGTTTGGGATCTCTATTCACTGAAGCACTGTGCTCTTCAAAGCAAGCAATTGAAAGCCAAATATTGACTAGTTCTGCCAAAGGAGTTTACTATTAAAGGGCCTTTAGTCACATTTGAGTAGCTTAGTTGCTCTGATTTCACTGTAATGATTTCTTACATGTTACAACTACTCGTGTAGTGCTTATAATGTGACTGTCGATATATAAATATGGCTCAGCTCTTCTTGGACAATTCTCTCTCCACTTTTATTGGAGTCCCTCTTAGTCATTAAAAGGGAAGTTAAAAAGACAACAGTTAGGAAAAGTAATGAGAGAAAGTATAAACACAATGTATCCTGTAGTGGACAAAACCAAAACTCTTCTGATATGTTATGTGGTATTAATAGATTATCTTTCATGACACTGTCAGTTATCAGGAATAGAATGGTCATATGGAGGTATTAGAAATACTAATAATATCTATTCCTAAATATCTAATTTCTATTAAATTCTAAAAAAATCTAAATTCCAAATATCTATTCGTCTTCACCCTTATGCATTCTACTACTTCTTCAAGGCCCATCTCAAATTCCTCTTCCATGGAACATTCTGCATTGATTTCAGCAGACATCGATTTCTCTCTTTTTTGAATTCTTCTTGCGTCGTTGAATTAGAAAACCAAGAATTGGAAAGCTAGAAGAGTGTATTAACCAAGAAGCAGAGAGGGGAGAGTTTCAACCAAGGGCCAATCTCAAGTACCCCACTACCATGTACTCCATACTGATTGTAGTTGGTGATTAAATCTTCTCTTTCCTACGGGTTACAAACTCCTCAAGGTGTACTCTCTTAGAGTCCCCAAGTTGCCCACCTGGGCTCACAGCACGCATGATGCTGGTATTTGTTGCTTTAGCAATTAACAGAGTCTTAATACATATTATTATTAAAACTTCCAAATTCTAAATAAAATTAAAAGTATCCTTCTCCACCCATCAATGTCATCACAGCTATTCTTTTTTATAGCACCCTGATTATCTCTTTCATAGTATTTTCTAGAAAACGTAATTACTTTATTTGTGTATTTGTTCACTTGGTTATTGTCTATCATCTTCACTGGACTGTAAGCTCCACAAAAGCAGAACCATTATATCCGCAGCATTTAGCACAGTGCCTAACATATAGTAGGATCTCAGTATTTGTTGAATGAATGAATGATCTAAAGATATTAATTTATTATGAACCATCTTTTCCTCTAAGTTGTTTTACATCTATTTTCTCCAAAAAAAGTCATGTAGGCAAAGGACTAGAGGTTATACATCTTCTTTGTTCTTTCCACGATGCTCTGTATCAGTGCTTCTCTTAGCCTACGGAAGAATTACCTGGAGAGCTTGCTAAAACATGGATTAATGGTCTCACCCCCAGAGATTCTGATTAAGTAGGTCCCTGGTGATGCCTCTGCTGCTGATCTGTGGAGCACTTTGAGTCGTACCACACTAGGATGTTAGATGTTGGGCACATGCTCAATAGAGAGATGTGTGCTTACGTACTTGCTAAATAATGAATGTTCTTGCTGAGTCATAGAACTTTGAAACTTGCAGGGACCTTCGCTATCATCTGGTCTATGGATAGCAAGTATCTGATACGTGTACTATAGTGCTCATGCCCATTTAACCTATGACCTCCGAATCCTCAGGAGCACCCCATCACCATGACTCCAGGTGAAACTGCTCTCTCCTTGATCTAGTCCCATCCTATCAATTAAAGATGAAGAAACCGAGGTTCAGAGATCCTGAGTCTCTTGACAAAGATCCCACAGCCCAGGTCTTCTCAATACTTGTTCAGCTTTCAGCATCTGAATAAAAATCTCCTAAGATATACTGAAGTGGCTTCTATCAAATTTGAGAGTCCATAATATGCTCAACAGAGAACTTCATTCCAATAACATGAACTTTCCTCATGCCTTATTCATCATTCTTTGAAAGTTTTCCCAAGTGGGTTGATACTAGTAAAAGTTAAATTACATCAGATCCTTCTTCATATAAATCTAGAGTAGCTTACTAAAATACATTGCAAAGTTTTTGTTGTTTCTTAGGTGACTTTAATTATGTATGTTTTCTCTCAGTAATGCATCTTTTCCACTTCATCAATATTATGTTATGTTAGCAGTAAGTACAAAATAATTGAGAACAAACTATGACAAATTGAACTAAGCCAAAAAAAAGAAGAAAGCAAATACTCTTGTGATTTGAGCTTTTTTCAGTCCTTGAAACTTTGAGAATATCTGTCTTTATTAACTTTTCCTTTTTGCTGATGGTTTCTCTCATTTTATTATAGCTCATAGCATTGTAAATTAATTTAACATGAAAGGATAAAAATGTTGCTCTTGAAATGTTTCTCATTAAATTATGGAAAAATATTACGATAAATAAAGGAAAGGAATGCCTCTAGTACCAGCTTCTGTTTGCTCAATTATTGCAGTACCAAAAGTGAATTATTACACAGTTAACTCAGAGGCAATATTATTGCCATTATGTTATAAAATAGATGAGTTGCAATCTTCCAACAAAAAAAAAAGGTACAGCATAGGTCCTTTGAAAGTGAAATACCTTATTTTTGGTGCTTCATTCAAATGCATACTGACCCCAGTTTTTTTAGAGTTCTTGCTAATGATGGACCCAACTTTATATTAAGAACTGTAAAGTAAATTTCAGCCAATTGCTTTATTCAGGGGAGTCATTAAATGGAGGTACCTCTGAAATTTTAGAAGGCATGTACTTCCAATTAGCTGGAAGCACTACTCAATGTCCTTTCTATGGTTATAATCTTTCTAGTGTATTTTTAATTGAAAACCACGTCTGCAGGGAAGGTGAGAAGTTGCTGCTTAGTGGACTTGTTAGGATGGAATCCAGGTGTGGGAGATCTTCATCTATATCCCTCCCCCCTTACAAAGAATGGTGCTTCATTCATCTAAAGCATATCGGGAGAGAGGATTAAAGACATATTTATCGTAAGCCAAAACAATTATTCAAAAGTAAGAACTGGAAGCAGCTGGAGGCCCCTCAACTGGATAAGCATTTTTTTTTTCCATATGGAATTCAATGCATTAATGTTTTAAAGTCCTATGGAACAAGCTTATATGAGCATCCAAGTATTGTAAGTAAGCTTTTAACGAGACAAATATTTGAATAATTTATCTCCCCCCTGTATGTAATCCATTAAAGGACATAATCACCTACTAAGTGCAGGGCTCTGGAAAGTATGGCAAGTGCTCCAACCCAAATCCTGCCTTCTGGAAACTTATAAGTAATTACAATACAAGGGGGGAATGGCACGTTCAACCCAAGAATAGCTGGTGAGACTATTATGAAAATTCTTGGTTTGGAAAATGGATCAGAAATCTATTGGAAGATTTTGAAATTACATTAAGATGCCCAATTAATAAACTATCGACACTTATAATATGGCTTAAATGAATGATCGATTGTCAAAACTTTTAGAATACTACATTATAAAACACACTATGCATCCAAATAGTATCTTTTGATGATTCAGAAAGAGTTACAAGCTGTTGCATCACCTCAGAATAACTTATATACATATTAATTAAACCTGTATTAAATACACACAGAAGTCTTGATTCTTCCAAGTTAGAAGGGCTCTCATCATATAATGTAGGCAGAGTTGGTTAGAGAGAGTATAGCTCTGAGCTAGTTTGTCTGATGCAGTGGCTCTTAAAGGGAGGGGCAATTTTGCCCTCCAGAAGACATCTGGCAATATCTGGAGGCTGTTTTAGTGGTCACAACTGAAGCCCAGTGGATAGAGACGCGGTATGCTGCTAAATATCCTGCAGAGCAGAGGACAGCCCTCCACGAGGAGGAGTTGTGCAGTCCAAAATGTCAATAGTGCTGAGGTTGAAAAGCCGTGGTCTAATGTAGTGTTTACTCTCCTTTCCTGAACTTCTACCCTCTTTCATAGTAATCTCCAATGCCCAAGAAAGTGAAAAATCATTTAGTCATTTTTGCATGCTGAAAGATAATGAAGTGGTCTCAATTATGTAGTGCATTTAATTTATGATGTTATAAAACATTGATAATATAAATATTGTTTAATTATTCAAATTTTATCATCACTTGTATTAGTATATTATTTAAGATATATTACATTCATTTAATATACTTTATAATAGTATTCACTATATGAAGACAGATGTTTTACATTGTTCATTTTAACAATGATTTTTAACTCTACCTAAGAAAAAGTATAAATCAACAATCAATATGTTTTTAAATTATATGCTTGGTTTGGGAACCAAATATACATGGAAATGTAGACTGAAATTTAACTGTTCTATGACGTCAGAAAAAACTACTTTCATGACCAGATATTTGGAATTTTTTTTTTTTTTTTTTTTTGGTGAGGAAGATTGGCCCTGAGCTAACATCTGTTGCCAGTCTTCCTCTGTTTGCTTGAGGAAGATTGTTGCTGAGATAACATCTGTGTCAGTCTTCCTCTATTTTATGTGGGACGCCACCACAGCGTGGCTTGATGAGCAGTGCTAGGTCCACACCCAGGATCCGAACCTGCAAAATCTGGGCTGCCAAAGCAGAGCACATGAACCTAACCACTATGCCACTAAGCCAGCCCCCAGATATTTGGAATTCTTGCCCTTTTTCCCCCCACTAAAAATTAGTTGATTGTTTTTCTTTCGGTCTCTAAACCATGAAATAAGAGAGGCTCAGGCTGACATTTTAAAGCACATCTTGGCAAATTACATTTTGAGCAACAGTTGAGCACAGTTTCACTCGAATTTTTATTTAATTGGTGGGCTGCAGTTCCTGGGCATCAAAATTGTGAAAAGCTGCTCAGGTAAATCTAGTGTGCAGCGTACTTTGAGAACCTCTGTTTTTGTGTAATATCCTGATTGGCAGACTCTATACCAAGACAGCTTAGGTTCAAATCCTCCTCCAACTCTTTACTAGCTACCTTTTTGCCCCTGGGCAGGTTACTTAGACCATGTGCCACAATTTCTTCATCTGTAAAATGGGGGCAATGAAAATTTCTACTTTTGGATCTTATATATGCCATTTACAAATTAGTTTACTCTGAAGATCATCTTGAGGCAAATATGCAGAATTATCATCATTTCATCCTTTATAATTTCCTCAGTAACTTTCTATATTTCAACATCCGTGTTACTTACACTTCCTGTCTTTAACCAATCATCCAAATATGGATATAAATTACAAGAATAAAAACAATTTAAGACAATTATAATGGTCAAAATTCACTTGGTAACTAACAATGTTGACTGATTAAACCGAGTACCTGTGTCGTGTACTCACCTCTTTCATACTCCCCACCATGTATTTGCCATTGTAATTTAATTTAATATATATTACATATATTATATATTATGTATACGGTTTTCAAGGATAGACATTACTACCTTTGATAATATGAGCACTCAGAACATTTTTGCAAACCCCTGTGGAATTTCATGAAAATCAGTTGGAAAAGGCTCTGCTCATGAAGCCTTAGAGATGTGATCAAAGGTAGACTGAGTCAACAAATTAGTGATGAGGAGAATTAATATAACAGCAGATGGATATGCACAGGTGAGTCTAAACCACAGGTATAATTCTATAATAGTAGCACAAAAGAGCTTTGGGTAATCCTTTGAGTGAGCTCAATCAAAATGATTGCATTTAGAAGACATATCTTTAATTTGGTGGTTACATCGCTTATTATTCCATCACTCGTTGTGTGTGTGTGCCACTTTTCAAGGTTTATCTTTACTTATAAATTGTCTCTAAAAATTAACTTTTGTTATTATATCAAGCCATGCTGTGGTGGTGCCCCACATAAAATAAAGCAAGATTGGCACAGATGTTAGCTCAGAGGCCGTCCCAGTGGCGCAGTGGTTAAGTGCGCACATTCTGCTTCGGTGGCCCGGGGTTCGCTGGTTTTGGTGCCAGGTGCAGACATGGCACTGCTTGTCAAGCTATGCTGTGGTAGGCGTCCCACATATAAAGTAGAGGAAGATGGGCATGGATGTTATCTCAGGGCCAGTCTTCTTCAGCAAAAAGAGAAGGATTGGCAGCAGTTAGCTCAGGGCTAATCTTCCTCAAAAAAGAACTATATATACATGTTTAAACTAGACACATTGTCCAACTCACTGTTCCTAATACTTGGCAGCATTAATACCACCTCACTGAGTAAACTGGAATATACACGCATTTTAGGTGTCTATTATATGTCAGGCGCTGGACTAGTCATTGATAATACAGAGATGAATATGACTTGAGTTGGCTTTAGCCGTGTTGTCAGGAAGCTCACACTCTAGTTGGGAAGAAATGGGAAATTTAATAAGAGAACTATGTACAATACATGCACTCTAGCAGAATGTGAAGTGGATAACTGCCCAGTGGGATCAGGCAAGGCTTCTTAGAGGAGGTGACATTTGAGTCAGGTTTTAAGGGCTGAGTGGAAATTCACTGGTTGGGATCAACTCCTTAAGAGGAATTACTTCAGTAGAACTTGCCATAAGTCCAGAAATAAATAGTGTGCGGAATCAATACCATCTGTCAATTTACTCCATCTACTTTGCTCTTACCTTCAAAAAAACTTCAGAAATATAGTAAAAAAACTGAATCTATTTTATTAGCTCTTAAAATGAGTTAATCCAATGAGGAAATTGCATATAATGAAAGAGAATCTTCCCTGGGAAGAAAATACTATTTATTGTCTGCTTGTGTTTCATTATTTTCTGTCAAAAGTAACTTATGTATAAATTTGATGATTAAAAATTCAGGTTTCTATATTGGTAATGCCATTTATTTTATAGTGTATTAATCATAAAATACTCATCTTGCTGACATTAACACACTTAAGTGAATAAAATGCAAAAATAATTTATATTACATTACACTGTAGTAGATTTATTAAACTAAACCAGAAATATGGTCAATGAAAGGTACGTCCTTGACCCCAAACATCCCCACCACGAGATCTCTCTCTGATTGTGTCATCAACTCAGAGAAAATTTTATAATAAATTGTTGATGTAAAATGAAAACTAAAATATCTATGAGGCCATCCTTGTTCTCTTCATTTTTCTAGAACAGCTCTGTCCCATAGACAGAGTGTGAGCCACACATGTAATTGAAAATTTTCTAGTAACTACACTAAAAAAGTAAACATAGAGACGAAATTAATTTTAATAATGTTTTATGTAACCCAATATACCTAAAACATTATCATTTTAACATGTAATCTTTATAAAAGTTATTGATGACATATTTTATTCTCTTTTTCCACATTAAGTATTTAAAATGTAATGTTTTACTCTTACAGCACTTCTCAGTTCAGACCTGCCACATTTCGAGTGCTTAGTAGCCATACGTGGCCAGTGGTTACCATATTAAAAAGTACAGTTCTAGAGAGCTCCATTAATCCAAAAAGAACAGGACCTCTAGTCTTTCACTGAAAAGTCGTTCTTCACTGCTAACCTTGGGGGCATTTCCAAAGGTAGTTTACAAATTTTAAATATTCTATCTTCCCATCTCTGAGGGCTTCAGTTTTAATACCATAGTATTCTTAAGGAATGCCAGACAATCTTTTGTACAGAATACTCTGAAAGAACAATTAGAAGTTTACGATGCACATCATGCAAAATACAGGTCCTTTTCCAAGCCTGTTTTAGAAGCACAAAAACCATAGTCATTTATCACTTCTGAGAATACTGTCTTAAGTATGTCTTTGTCTGGATATTGGTGATGCTGTGAGAACTTTGTGATTAAAAAAAAAAAACAGTCTTTTAAGAACAAGATTAAGAACAAGATACCAAACTAAAATTGATGACTAGAATGAAAGACTTTTTTAAACTGGAAACCTGATTCAGATCGTCCGCAGGGGTACATTAGGGAAATGCTAGTCTGAAAATACATCCCACATTCGTTAAGTTACTGAAAGTTACTTGACTCTTATCACCTTAACAAGAAAATCCCCTTGTGGCCGCCGGAGTCATTCTTGGTTTTCAGGTAAACCTGCCTACGTTTGCAAAGCCCCTGGGACCTTTTTGCCTTGGAAGAATCATTTAGAGCCATCCAAAGTAGTGTTAAAGTATCAACACTTTGGAAAAGAGCTACTAATGAGCAAAATTACTTGTGAATTGTGAATCAGCAAAATGAACTCAGGTGTTCATTTACTAAGTGTGTATCAATTATCAGGTGCCTTCTAATTTCGAAGTCGTCTTTTTTTCCCCAAGAGTTAGTTTATAATTCAGATGTTTGGGATTTGAAACATTTACCACAGGGGGAAATATTATAAATTATAATTAATTTCCTAAGCTATCTAATTTAGTTTTTAATATGCCTGTATACCTTACTTAACTGCCATTTATAATATTTTCTCCCTAAGTGTTCACTTCTCACTAGAGTCATGAAAGTGAGGTATTATTACATGGTGCATGGTTTGATACTTTTACAAATTTTAATAATTATTTATTTAATGTGTTTTAGAAAAATCTACCTAGTACCAAAACAATTTTAAGATTCGTTGCTTAGAATGAGACTAAGTAAAAAAAAATTGAGTCAGTACAAGTCAACTTAGAGAAAAAGGTCGAGTAAATAAGTGGAAAGATAGGGCAGTAGGTCTGAAGGTGATTTGTGAAACTGATTACAGTTGTTTCACTCGTGAAAAATGCCTTCGGAATTTCAATGAAAAATGCCAGGAGCTTATTTCTCTACCCTGATGCTTGTTGTCTCTTTCCTTCTCACTCCCAGTTCCTTCTTCCCCTAACTCCTACCCACTTTCCTTCTCTGATTTTAACAGGAGTAAGAACTCCAGAAAAATGGGAAGATGGCAGGAAATGAGATGAGATAGGACCTGGAATGATAAAATAGCTCAGCCTTGAAGGGTTAGAGAAGTCTTCCATGAAACCTAAACTGAGACCTAAAAGATTATTTTCTCCGGTTGCGGGGGAAGGAGGTATGAAGAGCATCCTAAGCTGGGCAGCACACTGTGCCCATCTCGGAAATCATGGGAAACTGATTTTGAGATCATTGCAGCTTGGTAAAGCTGGAAAGTTTGGTTTGGGAGAGAGGAAGCTGGAAAGTTAGCAAGAGTCAGAAAGAATATTTTGTTTTACTTGGGTAGCAAAGGTAAACCACTTAAGTTTCTTTGTCTCTTTACTTGTTAAGCAGAGGAGTGACTTCACATAAAATGAAACTTGGGTTGAAGTGGGAGGGGCATGAACTTTGATGCAAAAATATCCTTCTCTAGAGTATTGATGAAATCCAAATGAGATACAGCGGTATAAATGGTGGAGAGATGTGAATTGATTCCAAGATTTGCTTGTGGTGGTGGTGGTTTTTGAAGCTAGGCTTTGCCATAGTTAGTAATGAATTCACGTAGAGGGTTAAGGGAAAGGGAGAAGCCGAAGTTTCTGCTTTGGACAGCTGGAGACATTTACTCAAATAGGGAACCCAAGACTTAGAGGCTGTTGGAAAGGGCAGAGTGTTTTAACTGTACCTGGGTTTTAATTTACAGAGGTGACTGAGTGACAACGTAGAGAGATCAATGCCGTGAAAGAAGTTTTATTACTCGCAATTCCCAGGAGAAGAGGACATGCAACCCTATGCAGGGCTACAAGAGGAAGTGCCAGGGTTGTTCCGGAGGCAGAAGGAGCAAAGGAGAATGCATGGTTTCTCCCTTATTGTGGTTGCCCTGCAAAAGAATGGACGAGACAGAGTAGGCCAATTTGAGCAAGGTTAGGATTGGATAGTTTGAATAATTTCAGCAGGCTCTGGGCTATAGGGGTGGTCTCCAGTAGTCAGGTACCTGGCCCTGAAAATATTGGCCTGGTGTGTAAGAATTAGATAAAGGAGGTGGGTGGAGATCTGGGCTTTGGATTGGTTGGTTTGCATGTGAAAAGCACGCTCACAGAGGAGTCATTTGCGGTCTCCTGGAATTAGCTAGGCCTGGGAGGGGCAGTCTCTCCAGGACCAGCAAGGCCCCCAAGATGTCAAAGCATCATAAAATATAGAAAATAAAACACATGGCTAATACACAGAGTGGATGTTGTATATAGCTTAGGACAATGGTTCTCATCACTAGCTCCGTTGGAATCACTTGGAAGGCTTGTTAACATGCAGATGACTGTCTCGCCCTCCCAATTTCTGATTCTGGAAGGCTGGGGAGTGGCTAGACAACTTGCATTTCTGAAAAGTTCTCCTGCGCTGCTGCTGTTGGTGAGGGACCCCGCTCTAAGCACACGGACTTAGGACATGAACAGTTTGGGGAATATCTGAAAGGAGCATAAATTCAGGGGACACCCTTGGACAATTGCCTGTGTGGCTCTGAAATTCAGGATAGAATATTAAGCTAGAAATAAAGATTTGGGGGATCATCTGCGTCCAAGTGATCATTGAAATTTGGGGAGTACTTGGGGGCTCCATGTACAAAAAAAAGTAAAAAAGACTAAACCCCAAGCCTCACTGAATAGAGGATTGATAGGAGTCCACAAAGGTGGCCGAGAAAACTTCAGACGAGCGTTAGGAAGCCGAGCAGACATTCACCGCCAAAATGAGAGGCGCTTGTGGATGATTTGACTGGCTTTGCCAGCATGCATTAACTGCTCCGTAAGCACTTATGTTAATTATAGTTATAAAAACATGTTTTAATAAACAACTAAAGTAATGCAACTGATTTTTTTCATTTTCATTTTTGTTTTTATAGCAGTAACATTGGATTATAACATATAACTTTCAGGTGTACATCATAATATATTTCAAAGTCTGTGTAGATTACATCATGTTTGCCACCAAAGACTAATTATAATCCATCACCACACATGTGCCTAGTCCCCCTCTCCCCCTCCTCCCTCCCCCTTTCCCTCTGGTAACCATCAATCCAATCTCTGTTGCTATGTGCAACTGATTTCTTTTTAAAGAAAAAAGTTAAATGTGTCAATTAGAATGCTAAATAGTTGCCTTTAGGTGGCTGTGGAATTATCCTAGGATGTTGTTATCATTCAAACCATTTTGGTACTCCTTTTTTTTTTCTTCCCAAAGCCCCAGCACATAGTTGTATATCCTAGTTGTAAGTCATTCTGGTTCATCTATGTGGGATGCCGCCTCAGCATGTCCCGATGAGTGGTGTATAGGTCCCTGCCCAGGATCCAAACTGGGGCATGCACACTTAACCACAGGGCCACAGGGGCCAGCCCCTTGGTACTCCTTTTTGAGGGGTCATTTTCAGAGCTGTGGTTTCTTCTTTTTTAATGTCCTCAGAGCTGTTAAATTTTCATAGTTTGAGGGTGAATTTGATTTTTTCATCAGTCTTACAAGCCTCTATGATTTATAAAATAAATAAATGATAAACCTAGATGCAATCAATTTTTAAATCAAAAAAGTAGATACCTACTAAAATTTCTTACGTGATTGAAAACTGTCTTTGAAGGCGGTTTCAAAAGAGGAGTTTAGTTCCTAAATTGTAACATCACTCACAACATTAAAGGACAACGTTCATTTGAATGAATATGTTCTTGGTCAATTGGTTTTCAGTGTCTTCTTACCTGATAGTCATCTCATATAGATGCATATGCAGATATAACTTTCTCTGAATGGCCCTGATATATATCTTGGCTCAAAGTTTCTTGATTCTGACATTCACGGTAGATGAGTACTGTATGGTGACAATCTTGTCAGGCTGTCTTTGGAGAAGCTCTGAATCCTATTCGGAAGATTCCCCCGAACTATTCTGCTCTCAAGAATGCAGACAGGAATAGTCAAGGGAAGATTTTCAGAGGCTAACATTTTCATGAAAGGCATTTTCCTCGTGTTGGAAATTAGTTTACTAAATGCGAGGTCTTACCTTCTCGTTACAAGAAGCCTTTCATATTAATGTAAATATGGCAGTTGTGCCAGAAATGAATTGCCTCTCGAACTAGCACGTGGAAAGAAGAGTTCTGACATTTAGCACATACATAGCTTTTAAAAATACACCCTTTCAAACAGGATATGCTATTTCCGGTTCTCTTCAGTTGTTTTCAGTTACTTTTTTCCTTTATATTCCTTTGTATATGTTTTTTTATCTAATCTGTGTCCTCAGATTCCTTTAGATCTTGAATTCTACTTGGTTTTGTTTATTCCCCTGACATTGTTTTGTTCTAGACATAATCAGTCACGGGCTATAAATCCGTTATTTTAAGGTAAATTTGAACGTGCATTAGAACTATTTGAGGGATTGTTAAAATACAGATTGAAGGATCCAAGCCCCAGAGTTGCAGATTCAGGTAGGACTGGAGTGGGGACTGATAATTTGGATTGCTAGCAAGTTTCCAATTGAGATGGATGTTACTGGTCTGTGGACCAAATTCTGAGAACCATTCAATGAAGGAAAACGAGATGCAGAAATTTTCTTCATTGGCTTTTGCCATTGAAGACATTTAGGTAGAGAAAGAGAGACGTCAAAAGGTGTAATCAGTTAGGTCTGGGTGGAGCCTGAGTATTTGCATTTCTGTCAAACTCCCAGGGAATGCTGTTTTGGCTGCTTGAGGACCACACTTGATAAACGACTAATTAAAATATTATTTAAAAGAAATTTAGTCCCAGGGCGGCCCCATGGCAGCGTGGTTGAGTTCACGCTCTCCGCTTCAGCAACCCAGGGTTTCGCTGGTTCGGATCCCAGGTGCAGACCTAGCACAGCTCATCAAGCCATGCTGAGGCGGCGTCCCACATAGCACAACTAGAAGGACCTACAGCTTGAATATACAGCTATGTACTGGGGGGCTTTGGGGAGAAGAAGAAGGAAAAAAGAAAAAGAAAAGAAGATTGGCAACAGGTGTTAGCTCAGGGCCAATCTTTAAAAAAAAAAAATTGTAAAAAAAATTTAGCAGGCTGGCCCAGTGGCACAGTGGTTAAGTTCGCTTGTTCCGCTTCGCTGGTTCAGATCCCAGGTGCAGACATGGCACCGATTGGCACGCCATGCTGTGGTAGGCGTCCCACATAGAAAGTAGAGGAAGATGGGCACAGATGTTAGCTCAGGGCCAGTCTTCCTCAGGAAAAAGAGGAGGATCGGCAGCGGATGTTAGCTCAGAGCTGATCTTCCTCTAAAAAAAATTTAGTACAGCAAAGTCTCCTATGTAATGGGGTCTAAAGAGTTATTTTGGTTTAATTTGCTCAGTAGTTTCTTGTAGGCAAAATTGGCACCAGCAAAGCTGAGGTTCAATTTGTGTTCATAGTAGTCATGAGGGATACTTTCAAAAAAGCTGAGATTGGTTTTGGAGGTGACAATGAGTACGGAGGAAGAAATAAAAAAACAAGGAAGCTAAGTAATAAGTTGTTCATTGGGTAAAGAAAGAGAAAGGGAGTAAGTAGAGATTTCTTAGGCTGGTTCAGCAAGGCAGGTCTGTCACAGTCACAAAGGAGAGACGTACAAATGCCTTACAAGCGGTGATTTCCTCAAAAGGCACGCAGGAGCCTTTAGGGGTTCCTGACCTCCCCTCCAGACACAGTTTATACCATTCTTCGTTCATATTACTTCTATTTGAGTGTCTATACTCTCCCAGCCCTGTGCTTGGTAGACAGGGTCCTGCCCTCTGGAGTTTACATTCCAGTTGAGAAAAACAGCTGATAAATGCGTGACTTATGTTTGTTTTTTAAGGATCACTCTGGCTGCTGTGTGGATAATAGGATATGGAAGGTGCGGGAATATAAAGGTGATGCCCTGTTCTGAATTCTATCTCCTCAGAGCTTTGTTCTGTCAGAATTCCCTTTCTTTCATAACTTTTAAGTTACCTTCTGACTGATGAGCCTTTGCTGTTGGTTTACCCTATGCTACCCTTCATCTTAATAAACAAACACACTTATCAACCTCACCACCGCTCCTCTCCCACCCCCTTCCAGTGTTACCTCCCGTCTCTCCTTTATTTCACGCTCAGTCTTTGTGAAAGAGTGGCGCAGCTGGCTAACTTCCTTTCTTTACCCACAATTCACTTTTCAACTCATATTCTCTGGCTTTGGCTCCTACAGGCCAGGCAAACTGCTGTCAGTAAGAAAACCAATGCCCTACCCCTTCCCCAGTTGCCTCACTTAGCTTCTCTGTGTAATTTTTTCCTGCTTTAGTTTCTTGACATCCTCCTACCCAGGTTTTCAAACCTGACCTATCTGCCTACTTTTCATTCTCTCTCCCAGATGATTCATCCTCTGCCTTTTCCATAAATAGGAATGCCTCCCAGATCCCATCCTCAGCCCTTCTTCACTTTCTGTCCGACACCCCTTCCATGATCTCATCTTCACCCAAAGCTCCATTTAGTACCTAGAAGCAGATGACTCCCCAATCGCCCTTCTATATTTATGTTTGCAGGTCCTCAATGAACCTCTGTATTGAGGCCACAGGACTGATAGTGCTGATAAGCACAGGTAGGATATACTATACTGCTAGTGTCTGCTCTGATTGGTTGGCCTTTTGCTATAGCAGATATTGACTATTTTGAGTCTTACCTCTGTCCACAGTCAGTTCAAAATTAGCATGTCCCAAACTGAAATTCCCAGCAATCTGGATATTCGTTTCTATGCCCTGTTTCAGAAAATGACACCACCATTTACCCAGTTTTCTAAGCCAGAAGTCTCTGGATCCAGCCAGACTCCTCTCTTTTGTACACACATCTACACTGACATGAAATATTGCTAATTTTACCACCTGAAGTCTCTCTTAAAACAGACTTTTCTCTCTGTCTGTCCCTCATTTCAGGCCCTTATCACTGTGGCGTCAAGCACGCTTGATTCAAATCTTGTAACCTTAGGCAAATTTCTTAATCTCTTATGGCCTCAGTTTCCTCATAGAATTTCTATTTCTTTGGTTGGTTGGAAGGATTGAGTGAGATTATACACTTGTCTATTTTTGCTTCTGTTGCCTATGCTTTTGGTGTCATATCCATGAAATCAGTGCCAAGACCAATGGCATGAAGCTTTGCCCCTATGTTTTCTTCTAGGTGTTTTATAGTTTCAGGTCTTAGGTTTAAATCTTTAATCCATTTTGAGTTGATTTTGTGTATACTGTTAGATAAGGGTCCAATTTCATTCTTTTGCATGTGGATATTCAATTTCCCCAGCACCATTTGTTGGAGATACTATCCTTTCTTCACTGTGTATTCTTGGCTCCCTTGTGGAAGATCAGTATGGGTTTATTTTCGGGCTTTTGGTTCTGTTCTCTTGGTTTGTATGTCTGCCTTTATGTCCGTACTATACTGTTTTAATTACTACAGCTTTGTAATATATTTTGAAATCAGGAAGTAAGATGTGTCCAGCTTTATTCACCATTTTCAAGATTTTTATGATGATTCAGGGGTTTTTTGTGGTTCCATATAAATTTTAGAATCTTTTCTTAAATTTCCATAAAAAAGTACATTGAGATTTTGATAGGGACTGCGTTGAAATCTGCAGATTGCTTTGGGTATATGGACATCTTAACAATACTGAGTTTTCCAAACTATGAACGTGGCATGTCTTGCCATTTGTTTGTGTATTCTTTCATTTCTTTCATTGATGTTTTGTAGTTTTTAGTGTACAAGTCTTTCACCTCCCTAGTTAAGTTTATGCCTAAGTGTTTGGTTGTTTTAAACTCTATTTTAAATGGAATTGTTCTCCAAATTTCCTTCGCAGATAATTTGTTATTAGTGTGTAGAAACACAGTTGATTTTTACATGTTGATTCTGGATCCTGCAACTTTACTGAGATTACCATACCGAGAGTCAGGTACATAAAATGCAGTCAATAAAGACGGGTTGCTATGATTGTTGTCAATGATGTTAGTGCTATTAGTTTCACCTAGAAAACTGCAGTAGCCTCTTAACTGGTCTTCCTGCATTTAGTTTCAGTTCCTCAGCCAGAGTCACCTTCTAACGTGGAGGTTGACCCTGTTACCTCCATACCCGTATTTAAAACTCTTTGGCACCTTTGAGATAAACTCCCACATCCATGGAGTAGCATTCAAGGTCATTCATGATGCAGTTTCACCTTGGCCCCATTGCTTTGACTCCCCCTGAGGGAGATATATGGCAAAAACTTCAAGGCTACCTGGACACTACTCACCTTGTGTCCTTATACTTCTGTCTGCTGGGAAGACCTTCCACTTACCCTGCCCTCCTCAGCCCAACTAATTCTTATTTATTCTTCAAAATAATCTCAAATTCAAGAGTAGACTTCTGGTCCACAGGAGATCCCAAATCTCTCAGTAAGTTATACAGAATAAGCATGCCCCAAAAAAGTGCTGTTCAGATATTTCAAAGTTAAGTGGGTAATAATCACGTTTACAGAAAAGGAAATGGCAACAAAATGATGGCACCAGTATAAAAATACATAAGGATGTGTTTTCAGTTCAGGATTGTTTCTAACATTTTAATATAAAAATGTTTAATCGTACAGCAAAGTTGAAAGACTTTTACGGTGAGCCTCTGTATACCCGCCACCTATATTTTGCCATTAGCATTTTACTATTCTTGCTTTAGAACATACCCATCTATCCATCCCTCTTTATATGGTTATTTTTTAATATTCTAATAATCTTACCCTTAAATAATAAATTGTCTTTTTAAAAATAACATAGGTGTTTCTACATTGGTAAAGCAAATAAACTTGCTTTTGTTAAAACGATATAAATTTTAGTGCTTTCTAATTCAATCCATTGAAGGATCCATTAAAAATAGTACCAAAGAGGGGCCAGCCTGGTGGCACAGCAGTTAAGTTTGCGTGTTCCACTTCGGTGGCCTGGGGTTCGCCAGTTCAGATCCCGGGTGTGAACATGGCACCACTTGGCAAGCCATGCTGTGGCAGGTGTCCCACATATAAAGTAGAGGAGGATGGGCACAGGTGTTAGCTCAGGGCCAGTCTTCCTCAGAAAAAAGAGGAGGATCGTCAGCAGATGTTAGCTCAGGGCTAATCTTCTTCAAAAAAAATTAGCATAAATAAAATTTTAAAATTAAAAAAAACAATAGTACCAGAGAATATAAAACATGTTTTATTAAGTCCACTGTACCTGATTAGATGTAGGCCATTAGGAAAAATTGTTATAATTAAAGATTCTGGGTTTGCTATTATATAAAAAGCCTAAAGGTTTATATTCCAGTGGAATGCTTGGTGAGGACTGTTTTTCCTCCATCTTTATGAAATGTAACTTTGACCTATATTTGGTTAATGCACCATGGGTTAAGCTACAGACGTGCTAAATAGGCAGTTTTGAAATTGGATTTTTTTTAGTTCCTTTTACATTAAATCTTCATAACACTTTATTGATTAATTTGTATCTGTTACCACTTTAAAGAAAAGTCTCAGACTGGCAGGTGAGAATTAAAAAGAAAACAAACAACATGGTAATCCCACTTTCAAGCCAGTCAACATCTAGTCAATGTGTCCTTTTCAATTAGTAAGGCACAGCTTTCCACAAAGTCACAGCATGACTCTATACACTGCTGTAGTGTTGCTGAAATAATGGCGAATACAACATCTTCCATATAAAATGTTCCTTTTCTATAAGTTTTCACGATGCTTAGTACACTGCAATGATCACATTATTCAGTTCCAGAATTAGTAGCACACCATTGTGAATGACTCAATTCACATTGTGATTACTCATTCAACAACATTCTTGAAGGTTTACAATGTGCAAAGCATTACATTAAGTAGCGTATGGCAGAAATTCTCAAATGCAGATGATCTGTGAAGATTTCCTCAATCAGCAGAGACATGAGAAATATAGGGGTTGAAAGAGAGAAGGAAGGAGTAGACAGAGAAATAATGTAAGCTTGTCACCTGCCTTTCTTAGGAACTCCTGCCCTTTATTCTGAGAGCAGGTCCTTCTGATTTTTTTAGTTGTTAAAATGCCCCTTCCATTATAGTATGATGTCAAAGTATATGGTGAGTTTTGTTTTGTTTTAATAGTTTGCCTGGCAAAATTACCATTTGATATCTCTATTGGTTATCTATTGCCACAATAATGCTGTGTAACAGACCAACCCAAAACTCCGTAGCTTAAAACGATAAGTATTTCTTTAGTTCACTAGTTTGTGGCTTGATTTAAGTTGGGCAGTTCATCTGCTCTGGCTGGAGGGTGGCTGGGAGCTCACATGTCTGAGGGTGGCTGGATCAGTTCAGCTCTGCTGCTCATATCTTGCTCATTCTTCCAGCACTCTAGCCCCAGCATGTCCTCTTGGCAAAGGCAGAAGTGGAAGAGCAGGAGTGGAAAGACGTAAACAATTTTTTAAGCCTCTGCTTCCATCAAGCCTGCTAATATCCCATTGGCCAAAGCAAGTTTTATTCTCTACCCACCATGGTAGGCAGAATAATGGCCCACCAAAGATGTTCGCGTCCAAATTCCCAGAACCTGTGAATATGCTATGCTACATGGCAAGAGGGAATTAAGATTGCAACTGGCATTAAGGTTGCTAATCAGGTGACCTTGAAATGGGGAGATTATACCAGATTATCCAGATGGGCACATTGTAATCACAGGGTCCTTACAAGTGAAAGAGGGAAGCAGGAGAGTAGGAGTCAGAGCCAGAGAGAGATATGAAGACGCCATGCTGTTGGCTTAGAAGATGGAGAAAGGGGCCACTGGCCAAACAATGCCGGTGGCCTCTAGTAGCTGAAAAAAGCAAGGAAACAGATTCTCCTCTAGCTCCTCCAGAAGGAACACAGTACTCCCAACACTTTGATTTCGGCCCATGAGACCCATTTCGGATCTCTGACTTTCAGAAGTGTAAGATAATAATTATGTGTTGTTCTAAGCCGCTACATTTGCGGTAATTTGTTGCAGCACTAATAGGAAACTAATATACCCTCCATTGTCCATTTTTTTCGGTAACATCTATACTATTATTTACTTAATGTTTTTCTTAAAATCAGCTCATCTTTGATTTTTGCTTTTAGCTTTAAGTAATAATATCTGTAAAATTATAGACTGATATACTATTTTGTTTTTTTCATACTATACATGAAAATAAACGAATGTGAAAATTTAAACTGTTCATCTGTGTAACACCACAAATCAGTTCCCTACTGATGCGGGGTCGGTGAGCCGAGGAGTCGAAAGAAAGATTTCTTAGACTCTCAAGATCTGGCAGTAGTGCTCTTTTATTTAGAGAATAGTGTGGAATAGCATGGGGACAGGACCCATGGGCAGTCAGAGCTTCTGCTGCCGCCGCTTCTGCTGCCCCCGCTGGCATGGGGACAGGACCCATGGGCAGGCAGAGCTGGTGCGTGGGGACAGGACCCACGGGCAGTCAGAGCTCCTGCTGCTGCCCTGAGTTGAGGGTTAGGGCTAATTTTATAAGGCATGGGTACGTGACTTATTTTTACTGGAAAAAAAAGAAAAAGAAAAAGATGATGTAAAAAGTCATTAAATGATTTCAGTGCAGATGGGGTCTGGTTATTGTGCGGTCATATAACTTTAGATACGAATCTGGCCATATAGATCGGCATGCAGGTGAGGATGCCCCGGGCTTCTCTCCCTGGGGCAGTCCTAATTCATACCATAAAAAAAGTCCACTGGGTCATATAGTTTGGCATGTAGGCCAGGTCACCTTGGGCTTCTCTAGCTGGGGCAGCCTTAATCCACATCACCTACCACTAGTGTTAAGTAAACCATACTTTGGGAAATGTGGATCTAGGTGGTCTAAAGGAGCAAGAAATCGTGGAAAAATGAGAATTTCCAAGAGAAGGAGGCATTTGGCCAATGGGGGGAATTTTTGGCAGAGAAAAGTACGGGCAGGAGAAAGACAAACGATCCAGTATGGCTCTAGCATACTATTTGCATTTGTGTGAAACAATTTGAAGCTTGCTAATCTTGACATGTCTTAACACTGTTAGATTATTCTTTCCACTGGCTGAAATGTTCACCAGGAGTCTCATCTATCTTCTGGTTTAAGCTCAGATTTATCACACTTCTTCTTGGAAACATCCAAGTCTCAACTCTCCCCTGGCTAAGATACACAGTCAGTCCTTTCTATAAAAAAGCTCAAACTTCTCTGAAGCACTCCTCCGTCATCTTGATGTCATAGTAAACAGACAAGTTAACTCATGGCTGGGGGCTCCAGGCTGCCCCCAGTCCCACTTACATGTCCCAGGGCTGAGGGGAATCAATATCTGAGATGCCTAAACCCAATCACAGAATATGTTTTGGCATACCCATTAGAAAGCCCTATTTTAGAGCATTTATCAATTGTGAACTTCTTAAAGGCAATGATTTTGTCCTGTTCTTCCTTCTATTCATAATTCATAACATGATACATGATAGGTGTCAATAAATGTTGATTGAAATAAAATTAGAGGAATAGCAAATGACTTGTCCAAGGTCAAACATTTACACAGCTTTATTTCCCCTCCCTTTGCTACCCTCCATTGCCAGGTGTATCTACTGATAGGCTGCGTCTGTAGGCCGGGCCTATCTTAGTTTCTGAATTAATATCGGTGGCTCTTGTAGCACAACAGAAATCTAAGTTTGTTATGTGGTGGGATTTGTAATTAAAATTCTGTGGCTCACAGACTTGGTGTTCAATATTTTAGGAATAAACCTGGAGCGCCCAAATGGTTTGAAAGACCCAGCATTCCCGACTTCCTTTCTTTCTCTTCTCCCCCGGCTTCCCTCTTCATCCAGTAGTTTTATTTATTTGGATACTATTAAACCCTTAGCAATTTTTCTTACATCTGTTCTCTAGAAGCTGTCACAAGTGAGTGGAGGCAGGATGGCACTGGGCTATAGTAGAAAGAACATAAAACTAAGAGTTAGAAGCCCCGGGTTCCAGGAAAAGCTCTGAGGTGGGATTTCGGGCAAGTCTCTTAACTTCTCTCAGCATCAATCTCCTCATCTGTGAAATAAGATTAATGATGCCTGTCTTCACTGTACTTCAAGGTTGTTTTGAGGTTCATACGCATTCCCCCTCGATATAGCCTATAAATCTCAGATGTGTACAGATAACCTATAATGTTCACCAGTAAGCTTAATATTTCTCAGATTTTTAAAATCAATGACCAGCATTGGTCCAATCTAACATAATAATATATTAAATGTCAATATGTGTGGGAGTCTCTCTGGTTTTTGGTATGAATGGAAGTGTGTTTAGTTTATCTAAAATAGGATGGAACTGTAATATTAATATATATCATCAATATATGTTTTTAGCAGGTTTATTTTTTCATTATAAAGATAATTTTGGTCCAAAACTAGGCAGACAGCTTTAATTTGATTAATTTACAAGTAAAATGATGACATCAAAAGAGCTCCTTCTTTTAGCTATAAGTTCTTTCTTACATTGAAACTAATCTGTCGTTTAGGACAGGGAAACCATGTAGTTGGAAAATTCATTGGCGTCATGGAACTAAAACAGTGGCTTTTGAAAGCTCTTTATCAGTTTCGTTTTTCTTTGTTTGACAAATGGAGTGGTGATATTTCTGGGTGTATATGAAGCATACTGATTGACCAAAAAAAGTAACGTCTTTTGCAAACCCCTCACTTAACCATTATTCTGGTTTCCCAGCCACGTAGGAACCCTTTCTCTTTGTTCCTAGGTTGATTTCCTTTCTTGAACCTTTTCAGTTCTAAGCATAGACAAATTGCTGTGGTTCTTCGAGGGGCCAGACAAAATAAGTATTGTCCAATGCTAACACTTTGAAATGTGATATTGTAATTACTTACCAAGTGAACATTAATCACGACTAGATTAGAATGGAATTACCTGTTATAGTCACATTAATAGCAAATGAGCTTTCCCTGATTGATGTTGTTATAATGAATACAAAAGGAATTAATAATGATCTGTCACTCACCGAAAGAGACTTAGTCATTAAGGGCATATCATCAAAAGGCGAGTAATACTTTACAATAAGTAAGTATTAATTAAAGTAAAATCAAAATGAACTCCTATTGAATTACTTATATCCACATTACAAAGATATTAGACTATTGGGGTTAATGTGATTGCAATATATTTTATAAAAAATAATGACTAACCATTTAAAATATTTAGGAAGCAAATATTTGTTTGTGTTTGCTAAGTAGCTATGCAGGCTATTTAGCTTTTTTGAGTGACTTGTTAGCATATCGGGACAATGAGGAATAATACCAAGTGTTATATATAATATATTAATTCATATCTTTTTATCGGAAAGTATGCATTTTGTTTTCAGCATTTTTTTAAGACTTTATTTTTTTCCTTTTTCTCCCCAAAGCCCCCCCGGTACATAGTTGTATATTCATCGTTGTGGGTCCTTCTAGTTGTGGCATGTGGGACGCTGCCTCAGCGTGGTCTGATGAGCAGTGCCATGTCCACGCCCAGGATTCGAACAAACGAAACACTGGGCCTCCTGCAGCGGAGCGCGCGAACTTAACCACTCGGCCACGGGGCCAGCCCCCTGTTTTCAGCATTTTCACTAGTTTCCAATAGAATATTCTAAAGGGCCTCTAAACTGTAGACATCACAGTGACCAATTTTTGTTTAAAAGAAATGTAGTTGAAAGCTGACCTGCTGTGAATATTGAACCAGATGTTAAGGAACACCCCAGTTAGAAGTGAGACTGGCGAGCAGAGAAGCAGAACTAAACCGTTCACATACAATTTCTAAGGAGTAATTGAGCATACACCTATCAGGGGGAATAAAAAGGTAGGCTCTCTCAGTCAAAGTGCTTTCTTTCTTTAAAAGAAAAATAATTTTTGAAATTTTCTGTGGCAACAAATCCGTAGCAGAAAGTAAAGAGTTTTGTATTAGTGAAATGATCAGAGTATCATTCTTATAATTCTGCTACACTGAACATTGTTTAGAACAATTTAGAATGATATTAAAATAGCCATGAACACCTTTTTCTAATGTAAAAAGTTAGCTTTTAACTGGATTAAAATAATTATGTCTTAAAATGACTGCATGTAAAAACTGACGAAATCTAAATGAGGTCTGTGTTTGAGTTAATGACATTGAACCAATGTCAGTTTCCCAGCTTTGATAATGTACTATGGTTATATAAGATACCATCATTGAGACAAGCTGGGGGAAGGGTACATGGGAACTCTCTGTACTATATTTGCACTTTCTTGTGTGTCCTAAACCATTTCAAAGTAAAAAGTCGATTTTAGTAAAACTAAACATACATTTCCAGAAAACGCTATCTTTTCTCTATAACCAGTGGCTAACTGTTCAATCTAAAAGAATATGTAGAGGTGGTTGGGAACTGCTAAATGAATCACATTTCTAAGCTGGACGTAAGTGATGATCCTTGAGTTAGTAAGTGACTATGTGTGCCAACATATGTTATAGAACGTATAAATGTATACGATAAAATGCTGGAAGCTAATTATTTATTGGCGTGTTGCAATGGGTCCCTTTAACGCTGCTTATGTAGGAAGCTACTGTAATTATAAAAATGAACACAGCCAAACAGCCAAGTAAGTTAACTGAAGTTTAAAAGTGTTGTGTTTGAGATTGGAAACACCTTCCAGTGAGCTTTGCATTTATTTTCACACAAGGCAGACACATTTTCTTTTGATTTTAGTGTTCCACATCATATGATACAGTGTCAAAGAAAAACTCTAAAATCCTCAAACTCCTGGTGTGCCCTCCCTTCCAAAAAGGTGGCATCACAATAAATACAGCCTTCAGAGTTAATAATATCCAAGAACAAGCCCAGCAGTTGCACCAGCATGATTTAGCTCCTGCTGTGACAATTATTATTTTTATTTTATTAATTTTGCAATTAAATTGCAGAGTTAAGCTGGGCGTATTTCAAGCTGTGGCTCTTTTTCAACTATCTCAGTAGTTCAGAGAGAACTTCAGATGTTCCACAACAGGGAAGACAGACAGTCCAGATATTATTTCTGTAGCACCAATATTGTGTGAAAAAGGATCTAACTAACTCTCAAAGAAGCTCCGTAAACTACTTTCATTATAAATGTCTAAGAAATAAAATAGATTCAAAGAGCGGTGGAGATTTTTAAAACAGGTACATCGTGAGCCAAATCCATCTCATTATCATCAGGAAGTTACTGAAGCGCCATGTGTACACAACGTCACCAGGCATTTAAAAGGAGGGGGGCAGGTAGAGGGAAAATTTCTCTAGCCCTCGGGAGTCTTCCATTCTAATAATGTGAATTTAGCAACTTTAGATTGACTTATTAACATGTATCTTATTTATCTTGGTGCTGAATATATATTTTTCAATTGTATAGGAACCATGAAATATTCCACACCTCATTTAAACAGGGGATTTTTATAGAGAGGTGATATTTGTAAAAGATTAGGAGAAATGAGCTTTTGCTAATAAAATCGTAGTTTTCTTTTCTCTCCTGGAAATGAATTGGAGTTAGTTTTATGTCTGATATGGCCAAATATGATGTGCAATTTGCTAAAGACTGAAAAGAGGAGAGAAGCTAAATAGGGGGTTGCAAGTGAACAGACCACTGCATGGTTAAAAAAAGAAACAAGTAGAGTTGCTGAGTTCCCCAAGAAGCCATCCGCCTTTGACTTGGTGAATCTCACTTGAGTGGTTAAGTAAACTGCTGGCCATCTTGGCGCCTTTCTGGCTCTGCCCCCATACAGCTGGGTTTTCACAGACAAATAACCTAGCCTTGCAGAACATTAGATTCTTTGCTGATAGAGTTAGGATTTCTCAGCAGCCTTTTAGATCCACACTTCTATGCTTCACTCAAAGGCACTCTTTTGCACCGGAATTATCCTGCAGCGAAACATCGTGATGAAAGTGTAACTCTGTGTCTGAATACTGGCTACGCTACTCTCACAAGATCACAGTGTGATCTTCCTACAAGCCTCTTAACCTCTCTAGGCCTTGTTTCTAAAATGAAAGGAATAATTGTTAACATTGTGAAGATTAAATGAGATAACATAAAGTACTTAGCACAGTGTCCTGCATATCGTGAAGGCTTAGTATGTGTTAGTAGCCTTATTTTATTATTATCATCATTATTATTAATAATAATGAACCCTGGTTGTTGGGGGAATTGCTTCTGTCTTCATATGTCATAGTCAAAATAGGTTAAAGGGCCCTTTATCTCTTATTTCTGATGGTGCATTATAAATACTTATGGTAATATGCCTCCTTTATATATGGTTCTTTATAGTTTACGAGGCACTCTTTAATGTTACCTTAGTAAAATTTCAAAGGTGAATGTTAAAAGGCTACAATTTACAAGATGACAACCCAAAGAAGAAGTAAATATTTTGCTTGGTGGATTTTTCAGTTTAGGTGACTCAGATCTTTTCATGTCTCGTATCATCCATCTCTCTTTTGATGAAGAGAATGCTAACCAGAGCGTAACCTTGTATGTACATATTCATTCAGCCTGAGAAAGATCCAGAGGTACAAAAATGGGGGTAGTCTAGATTCCCCAGAGGAGATTAGCATACACAGTACAATTTCCAGGAGGTCCATAAACAGTATATTAAAATATTAGCTTGAATCAAATAATATTGCCAGTAGTTGAATGTTTTAGACCTCCCAAATTAGCAAGATTTTTTTGCATGTTTCAACCTAAAAGTTAAAAGAAAACCATGTAACTTAAAGTTACAAATTGTTCCTAAATATTTTGCAGCAAAGAGTAATGAGGAAAATAAATATTGCTAGTAAATTACACCTGGGAAATTCAAGGCCACAAAGAATTCTAACTCATATACAGAGCAGTACTTATTTTCAGTCCTCTAGTGGCCAAAGTTAAATGACAAAAAATCCCACCCCCTGTTTTACTTCACCCCCTGACCCATGCAGTTGGCCAAATGACTTGTTAGCACATTTTTCTTTCCATAGATCACTTATAGGGATTTCTGGTTAGAAATGGTGGATCACAAAACGTCGCTGAAATGAGAATAGGGGAATTAAAATGATATTTAACCACAGGGAGAAAGAATATGGGAGTCGAAACAATAAAATATGAGAGGACAAATGTTTGGAATATGTAAAGGGAATGGAGGAGTTGGCGTCTCTGAGGAAACTGAATACAAGTACCTAGAACCTAGGAAGTCTTAGGAATTGGAAGCGTTAGCTACTGCAGAAGGCAAGGATGAGCATGGGGCTGAAAGCAGGGGGATTTGTCAAAAGCATGTCTAAGAAGCAATTAGATTCCCAAGCCTCTCAGCCTTTCCATGGAATCAAAATTATTGCCTCTTCCCTACCCAACCAAGAGACTGGAGGTTTGTTCTCCAGAGAAACTGTACTACAAACCTTCAACATCTGGGGATATCAGGTAGAGAAAAGGGCAGAGGAGAGTTTCCATACTGAAAATGGGAATTAAGTGAAGCTACATATGCTGAATAAGATCACCCACTTTTCCTGATTGGTTTCAGGAATGCTGGCAGCAAATATATATTCCCAGAGAGGAGATTAGGTGTTTTTCTCCAGAGAAACTGAGTGGCCTTAGATAAAAGACTATTGATACTCTTATTTGGGGATCTTTCCCATGTATATAGAATAAAATTCACCTGGCGAGAAGCCCTACAAACAAAGCTTATTAATTTTTTAGTGCCTAAACCCTAAATATAGATAAGAAACAAAGGATCATCCAACATTTGAGAAAATGAGACCAAATATAAAAACAAGGGGGAAAACAAAGAACTCATGGAGAATAGACACATGTAATTAATATCCCTAGAGAGATAAGAGAAAATATTAGATCCATGAGACAAAAAGAAGATTTTATTAAAAAGAAAAATTCAAAGCACAAAGATATACTTCTGGGAAATAAAATTATAATAGTGAAGATATAAAAGTAAATTGAAAGTGGAAGGTAAATCTCCAAGAATGCTGATAAAATGAAGACTGAGAAATGAGCAATAAAGAAGAAAAGATGGTAAAATCAAAGGATCAATTCGAGAAATCCAACATCTGACTAAAAGAATCCTGGAGAAAAGTATAGGGAAGAATTTACCAAATATATATGTATATATAAAAAAATATTTCCCAGAAATGAAGGGTACAAGTTTTACAACTCAAAGTGCCCACCAAGTTTCCAGTACAGTTTTTTAAAAAAGGCTCACATCAAGACATATCGTGTGACATTTCAGAACAGCAATAAAATTCTAAAACCTTCTGAAGAGAGGGCAGGGGAGAGAGAGAGTGACAGACAGACAGAAACCATGTCACTAATGAAGGACTGAAAATCAGAATGGCATCAGATCTCTTAACAGCAGTACTTGAAGACAGAAGCAGAAGAATCCACATCATTACAATTTGGGGGGAAAATTATGTTCAATTTAGAATTAATAAAGATATAGTCAACCATTCAGAGTATTAAAAGTTTACTTTTCAAATACCATTCCTCAAGAACCTAGTAGAAGACGAGCTCCATGAAAATTCAAGAATTGAACAATGAAGAGGAAAACATGGGATTGGGATACAAGACGAGAGAGATGATGGAAAGGCCCAGGATTACAGTTGTGCTGCTGGTCTGGAAAACAATTTATTTCTGACAGTCTTATGGACAAGCTATTCTGACAACACTTCTTATGCAAACCAACAGGAAATGCACAATGAAATATAACACACATCCATCTAAAGCTGAGCTGAGCTCACAAGAAAGTAAGTAAAACACCCAGGAGCTAATAAAAGAGGACCCAAAATCTCACCCTGGTGGTGGTTGCTGATAGTCAAGAAGCTGAGGTTCCAATAGCCTGTCAGAGGTAGGAGGAAAGGCCAGGCTTCGTTGAATTAGAACTGAGATCCCCATAAGATATCAAAATCCTCACAAAGCTACACCTGTAGTGAAAGAGTAGCCTGGGAAAAAATCCATCTATCAGCAAGAGTGGATGTCAAGGAAACTTGTCCAACTCAGCATGGGTTCTGAGTAGGGAAAATGTCTCCTTGGAGAACTTGAAAAATCAGTATTCTTCTCACATGTTGGGAGTCTGAATTAATGCTACATTTGTGGTTTTGAGAAATCTCAGACTCAGAAATTTACAGGAAGTATTCTTGGGTTGTTAGCATCTTGAGGATCAAACACTTCCTAAAGGGGAGCATCTTCAACTCAGGCCATACAGAGTTTCCGCAGTTAATACCCTATCAAACATGAGCTCACAATCTAAAATTATAAAACATGCATGGAAATGCCATGGACAAGAGTCAGCTGGGAAAAAACTAGATTCTCCCCTAATATCTTCAGATAATGGAATTATCAAAATCAGAAATTAAATGAGCATGTTTGGAATGGTTAAAAACATAAAAGAGGGGCCGTCCCAGTGGCGCAGCGGTTAAGTGCACAGGTTCCGCTTCAGCTGCCCAGGGTTCACCAGTTCAACTCCCGGGTGCAGACAGGGTGCCGCTTGGCAAGCCATGCTGTGGTAGGCATCCCGCATATAGAGTAGAGGAAGATGGGCGTGGATGTTAGCTCAGGGCCAGCCTTCCTCAAATAAATAAATAAATAAATAAAAGAATCAAAAACTTGAAAAAGCAACAAGGTACTATAAAGAAAAAGAACAGACAAATTTGAAAAAGAATCCAGTTAGCCTTCTATATATTATAATCAATGTAATAAAAAACTCAATAGACAGTTTAAAGAGAAACTTAAGACAAAACTGAAAAAGAGTGAACTGGAAGATGATCTGAAGGAATTACCAAAAATATAGCACAGAGAGACAAGGAGGTAAAAAATATTAAAGAAAACTAAAGACATATGAAAGATAAAGTATAGCATATATCTAATTGGAGTTTTGGAAGAATAAACAGGGGAGAAGGAAATATTCAAATAGTTAAGGTTAAAAGTTTTTCAGAAATGCTAAAAGACATGAATCCTCAGATTTTGGAAGCCAAGAAATCCCAACTAGGATAAACTAAAAGAAAATACCACATAGATTCATTGCAATGAAATTGCCAGATTTTAAAGACAATGAGAAGATCTTAAAATCACCCAGGGAAAGAAAAGGAGGTGACCTACAAAGGAACAGTGGCTGACTTCTCAACAGTGGCGAAAGAGGTCAAAAGAATGCAGACTCAAACTTCCATGTAGAGTATTACACCCTACTGAATTATTATTTAGTAACTGGGATGAAATAAACCATTTTCAGAAAGCAATCAGTCAAAACTACAGCATAAGGTAAAGGGCTCTCAAAAGAATTCTTTGATGGAGGTGGGGGACTGGAGGAGAGAATGGAACAAATAGAGCAACTGCTGTGTTTGCACGTGGAAAACCACCACTGGGGTAGCTTTAAAATTCTGTAATTTCAAAGACATAAGTACACGGACTTTTAAAACTAGGTGAGCAAAAATACGTTATTCCAGGAAGAACAAAAAGTTATACGAGAAAGGAAATATAGTCATTGTATAAAATATTTGACTCAGCCATGAACAATGTTAGTCACAAGGTAGATCCTAAGTATTGATTTCTTAAAATTTTATTTTGAAATACAAATTCAAAGGAAGCAAGAACAGTGTAGAGAGGTCCCGTGTACCCTTCACCCAGTTCCCACCAATGGTTATGTTTTACATAACATATCATAAACTATCAAAACCAGGAAATTGGCATTAGTACTGTGTGTGTGTGCATGTGTGTGGTTTTATGCCATTTTATCACATGTATAAATTTGTGTAACCACCACCACAATCAAAATACAGAACTATTTCATCCCTAGAAATATCTCCCTCATGCTACCATCCCATTTGCTCCCACCATCCCCACCATCTTCCTGGCCATCACAAATCTGTTTTCCATCTCTTAATTTTGTCATTTTTAGGATATTATATAAATGGGATCATAGAGTTTATGACCTTTTAGGATTACTTTTTTTGCTAAGCATAACGCCCTTGAGAACCAACCAAGTTGTTGCGTGTAACAGTAACTCATTCTTTTTTATTACTGACTAGGATTCCATGGTATGGATTACCAAATTCTATTTAAATGTTCATCTGTTGAGGGACATTATGGTTGTTTTCAGGTTTTGGCTATTATAAATTATGCTGCTATGAACATATGTGTACAGGTTTTTGTGTGGATGTAAATTTTTATTTCTTTGGAATAAGTACCCGAGAATAAAATTGCTGGGCCATATGGTAAATGTGTGTTTAGTTTTTAAAGAAACTGGTAAACTATTTTCCAAGTGGCTGTAGCATTTTACATTTTATGTTTCCACCGGCAATGTATCAGTGATTCAGTTCTCTGCATCCTTGTCAATATTTGGTATTGTCACTACATTTTTTATTTTAGCTGTCCTAATAGATGGATAGTGATATTCATGATGATCTTAATTTGCATTACGCTAATGGCTAGTGATGTTGAATATTTTGCACTTGCTTATCTACCATCCCTATATCACCTTCAGGGAGGTGTTTCTTCATATATTTTGCCCATGTGCTATTTAGAGATTTTTTAACTGTAGAGATTACACACACACACACACACACACACGAGAGGAAGTAGGAATATTGGTGTGTGAAGAGTGCTAGGGCCTCAATTTTGCAAAGGGAAATCAATAGATAAAGACTAAAATTGATAAGTTAAGAAATTGGGTTATAAGCATATTATTTAGGCATATGGATGTAAACATAGCTGAAAGAATTTGGAATAAAGAAAAACTCCGTAGAAAAGGTTAGGGTAGAGGTATACTGTTTTTCATCATAAGTCTTATAGTGTTATTTTATTTTTTGGAACTGTATACCTGTAATACCTGAATAACTTTTAAAAATAAATTCTAAAACATGTGGCCTGTTATTAAGCCAAATTCTAGAATTCATCCTCGAATGGGATCAGGAAGGAGAGTTTATATATTGATTTATTATTGACTGCATTACACAACCTATAAGATTTATAGATCTAATTGCTCGGGCATTTTAGTAGCTAACAGTTATTTTATCAGCAGCGTCAATATCAGACATGTCTAATTAAAAGCTTCCATCTCTTGGAATCCTCCTTTCTCAGTAGCAGTCCTAATAATAGCATGTATTTTCTCAGACTTCCAACTTTATGTGCGGGGATTGAAGGTGTTGAGACTAGAACAGAGATAGGAGTTTCTGAGCTAGGACACAACTACATTAGCACTAGACAGATGTCGCTTTATCAAACCATCCTCATATAAACAGATCCTAATGAAATTTCCTGAAGTCTTCTAGAGTGTTCATATCAAATCAGGAAGCAAGAGTTAGGGGTTAGGATACTCTACGCAAATGAAATCACTGTCTTAGGATTTTTATGAGAAAATGTATTTCTATGAACCAAGGAAGACTCAGAGCAGATCGTCATCTAATATTACTTAAAAGAGCCATCTTATACCTCATTCACTTCACCTAGGCTCTCTAAATTGGAAAAGTGTTCACACCTGCTGAAGACTAATTGTTAAGCCGTTTGAAAATTACCCATGTGCATCTTGTCTTTGTGGCGAAAGCTCAAAAAGCAGTGGAGAGCAATCTAGAGTGGGGAACTTGCAACTCTCCTGGAAGTTCCACTGGGTGGCTAATGATCCAAGAAGCGAGTGCCGAGAACAGTTATGACCTTTGTCCGCCATTGTGAAACACTGTGGAGCTTCAATAGACGTTAGCAGCAAAAGCCTGAAGGGTGATAGGATACGGATGTTGCTCAATAAACCTCTATTTTTATCTGAGAACACTATATCTTTCTCAGTCTTAAATCATTTGTCTTGCTATCTTTCACTCTCTGTCTCTTTGTATTTCTATGTGATTCTTTGCCAGCCTCTCTTTCTCTGTATAGATGTAAGTATGGATGTCTTTTTACCACCTTTAAATAGATTTGTCCTTCTGAATATATGAAGATATTTGTGAATTGCTTCCTTTTCTTCTCTATTTTTCCATCTTTGTTTTTCTTGATATTTTTTTCTTTGCACCATGGTTTCTGTGTGTATGACTGTGTCTTTACCCTCCCTCCATTTTTTTCTTCTCCTTTTTTCTATTTTTCTCCCATAATTTATCATACTATAGAAAATAAGTAGATTTAGTATTTTATTACAAAAGATAAGCATACCATTTTATATTATTCACTAATAAAAATTAAACTGATTCAGTTTTTATTTACATAGGCTTTCCTTGGCATCTGTCTGTGCATTTGAGATATATGAAAATCAGTGACTGTTCGTAAAGCAGAAATCCCCAACTCTCTTGCCAAGACGAGAAACAGGTCTTTTCCACCGGCCCTCTTTAAAAACAGAAAAAAATGTTCCATAGAACCCATGAGATGTTAGGGGACTGAATATAATTTTTTTCAATTAAAGGAAAGAAGTTTCTCTTGAAGATTTTGTAATGAAGTAAGAAACATTTCTACAATGGACCAAAGCAAAATGATTCATATATATACAGTTATGGTGACATGAGAAACTGATTCACTATCAGTCCTTTAAGCAGTTCTCCATAAATACTATATATTGAACTTCAGCTTTAGAAAGGAATGTGTCTAGACAGTGTGAAGTTGTAGAGAAGTCTCTGGCGAGAACATGCACTACGATTACTCTGTGTTGTTGAAAAAGAGCAGATCCAAATATTTTGACAAGGCGCAGTAAGGCTAAAAAGTCCTTTTGTTAAAAATAAAAAGGAGGGGTAAATATTCGTGACCTTGGGTTTGCAATGGATTCTTAGAGGTGATACCAAAAGCATGAGCAGCAGAAGAAAAAAGAGATACATTGAGTTTCATCAAAATTTAAAACTTTGGTATGTTATTTAAAAAGTCAAGAAAGTGAAAAAGACAACCTACAGAATGGGCAAAAATATCTGTAAATAGTATACTTGATAAGTAGTATGCAGACTATATGAAGAACTCTTACCAGTTAAACAAAAAACAACAAGCAAAAAAACAACTCAATTAAAAAACGGGCAAAGGACTTGAATAGACTTTTCTCTGAAGAAGATATACTAATGGCCAACAAGCACATGAAAAGATGCTCAACATCATTAGCTGTTAGGCAAATGCAAATTAAAAACACAATGAGATACCACTTCACATCCGTGAAGATGGCTATAATGAAAAATGCAAAATAACATGTATTGGTGAGTATGTGGAGAATTTGGAACCCTTATACGTTGCTACTGAAAACATAAAATGGTTCAGCCACTGTGGAAAATAGTTTAGCAGGTCCACAAAATGTTAAACATAGATTTAACATATGACTCAGTAATTTAACTCCCAGGTATGTACTCAAAAGAATTGAAAATAGGTGCGCTACAACAAATCCTTGTACATGAACGCTCATAGCAGCACTATTCGTAATACCCAGAAGGTGGAAACAACCCAGTGCTCATCAACTGAAGAATGGATAAAGAAATTGTGGTATATACATACAGTGGAATATTATTCAACCATAAAAAGAATGAAGTACTGGGGCTGGCCCCGTGGCCAAGTGGTTAAGTTTGCACGCTCCGCTGCAGGCGGCCCAGTGTTTTGTTGGTTCAAATCCTGGGCGCGGACACGGCACTGCTCATCAGACCACGCTGAGGCAGCGTCCCACATGCCACAACTAGAAGGACCCACAACAAAATATACAACTATGTACCAGGGGGCTTTGGGGAGAAAAAGGAGAAAAATAAAATCTTAAAAAAAGAAAAAAAAAAAAGAATGAAGTACTGATAGATGGATGAACCTCGAAAACGTGCTAACCGAAAGAAGACAAAAGCTAAAGGACACATATTCCATCTTTATGAAATATCCAGAGTAGGTAAATGTAAAAAAGCAACATGCAGGGTGGTGATTGCCAGGGGCATGGTGAAGCTGAAATAGGGAGTAACTGTTTAACCGGTATGGGGTTTATTTTGGAGTGATGGAAATAAAAGTGGTAGTTAAACAATATTGTGAATATACTAAATGTTATTGAATTCTTTGCCTTAAAATAGTTAATTTTATGCTATATAAATTTCACCTCAAAAAAAAGAAAATTTGGAGGATGTTTAAAAAGTGATTAGATAAAAAGGTAGCAGTCCTGGTTTTAGCATATTCATTTGTTCTAATTAATCTAACACGCAGTAAGGGACTCAGTAATTCTGAATAAATAGTTATTGAGTTAATTAATAAATATGGTTCGTTCTGTATTCCCCAGAAGGAGACCCAGAGTCAAGAATTTAATGCAAACTCTGAGTGAAAGCAGACCCTAAGACAAGGATTCACTTGGGAGGGGAATAAAATATCCATAGATCTATAGAGAGCAAGTGGGACAATGAAGAGAAGACATTCAGTAAAAGATGCATTATCAAGAGCACTACCGTTGGTCTGGTGGAACTTAACCCCACTGGGTAAACTGTGGGTGTAGTGAAAATGCATGCTTCAGAGTTATCGTACCCAAGTGACAAGGGAGCTGGGGTATTTATAGATCAACTTCCGATAGTCATTGGTTGAGGACTGCTTTCAAGGGGAAATTGTTTCCCCAGCACTTCTGGCATGCCACCTTGGCAAGAAAAACTCTTTTGGGACCAGAGAAAGTCATCGGAGAAAAATGATGTGGGCCCTCACAGTCTGGAATCAAGCCAGTGTGCACCAAAGTGGTAAGGATGCTTTGTTTTGTTTAGATACACAGATCTAAGGAAGAGCCCTATGCTGGTTGCTTCATCGGCAAGAATTTTATTTTGGTGGGTCCGAGGTATGTTGGCTAAGAGAAATTGGGAAGAGTTTCCTTCTCATGACTGTAGCACAATTCTACTCTAATACCTTTTCCATTTATTAACCAGCATTGCCTTATGCAATTATATAAAACATTTAAGTTATATATGGATCCTTTTGAAAAGAAAACAATCTTCAGCAATCCCTAGGAATAAGTCTTGGCGACTTAAGGAATTCCAGGACTCTGGTTCAAGAAGTGTTTCCCTAACTCAGTAATTCTTAACCAGGGATGATTTTATCCCCAGAGGACACATAACAAGGTCTCAAGACGTTTTGGGGTGTCACATTGAGGATGAGAGTGCTACCGGCATCTAGTTGGTAGAAGCCAGGGATGCTACTCAACAGTCTGTGATGCACAATACAGCTCCCATCAACAAAGAATTATTTGGCCCAATATGTCAATAGTGCCAAGGTTGAAAAGCTCTGCTCTAAACCACTGCTGTCCAGTAGAATTCTCTGTGACAATGAAAATATTTTATATCTGTGCTATCTAGTACTGTAGCCACTAGTCGCATATGGTTATTGAGCACTTGAAATGTGGCTCGTGTGACTGTGTACCAAATATGATGCAATGTATTGAGGAAGTAAATATGACTGTATCCTTCCAGTCTTCGAAGTCAGTGCTTATGATGGAATAGGGAAGACAGATTCTTAAAAATAACTTATTGTAAAAGAATGTGGTAAGTGTTATAATAGAGGATGAATAACGTGCTAAATTTGAGGCATCAGGACTCAGACAATTAACAGTTCTCTAAGGCAAATTTCCACTCTTAGCTCAGAACATTGTAATGTGTAAAAGCTGTATTCTATGCATAAAAAATTTTTTTAATCTTTTCTCGTGTAACTCATTGCTTCATCTTATTTTATCCTTTTGTGAGAAAATACATATAAAAGACTGGAATCTGATGGGGAGTTCTGCTTTATTTAACAATCCTATTGAATTTCTCAAAATAGTTTACTAAGGAAGTCTATTAAAGTATTGATTTTTTCATAAAGGATAATACAAATGGCATGACAGTCTCTTTAACATTTTAATCGAGCTTAAAATTAGTCTTGCATTTGAAACAATCTTACCCAGAAAAATTGTTGGAGAGCTTAAGGAAAAAACTTAACATAAAAAATTGATGGGCCACCTAGACTGTGAGAACATTAAGTCTGAATCTAAAATATGGTTAGCCATTTTCACATCTTTCTTTGAAGCTTAAGTAACTCCATATTCCCGGTAGGATACCCAGTGATTCAAAGTGACACATATACTGTCAGCTCGTTCCCCTTCCCAGTGTGCTGGTGCAATTTGTATCCATAGAAATATGTGGAAAAACCTGTTAGTCTTCAGTGCCAGAACCTACCAAAAAAATCTTTGTCACCTAAACAAATCAATTAATGATAACACAAGATAAACAAACATGTTAACTTACACTGGCCTACAAAAGCCAAACGCCAGTTTATGAATTTAGAAAAGGAGCAAATGAGGTTGGCCACACAGCAACCAATCAGATAATACTGAGTCTTCTCTGTTCACTGAAAAGCCATATTTGAGGGATAGACCTTCCTTATGGAGGAATTCCAAAAAATATATAGATACTCCCCTCCTAAGAGGTGAAGTTTAATTCTCTCTCCCCCCATTGAGTGTGAGATGCTTGGTGACTTGCTTTCAAAGAATAAAGTACAGGAAGGGAGGAATAGTAACTTTCTTTTCAAGGATTGGCCCCGAGCTAACATCTGTTGCCAATCTTTTTTTTCTTCTTCTCCCCAAAGTCACCCAGTACATAGTTGTATATTCTAGCTGTGGGTCCTTCTGGTTGTGCCGTGTGGGACACCGCCTCAGCATGGCTTGATGAGAGGTGCTAGGTCCGCACCCAGGATCCAAACTGGTGAAACCCTGGGCCGCCAAAGCGACGTGCATGAACTTAACCACTTGGCCACAGGGCCGGCCCCATGGAATAATAACTTTACAACAGAGAAGAAACCTGGCAGGCACCACCTTAACTAAGTGGTCAAGTTTAATGTCACTAATGACAATCATGTCGATATCGTGTCCCCCCTGGTGTAGTGTAATGAGAATGGCGATTCTCATAACCCCAGTCTAATCATGCAGGAACTTCAGTCACAACTTGAGACATTCTGCAATATTCCTGACTAGTCCTCTTCAAAAGTGTCAAGGTCATGAAAAACAAGAAAAAACTGAGAAATGGTCAGACTAGAGAAGACCAAAAAGACGTGGTGACTAAATGCAATGTGAGATACTGGATTGGATCCCACAACAGAAAAAGGACATTAGTGGAAAAACTGGCGAAATCTGAATAACTTCTGTAGTTTTGTTAATAGTGGTAAACCAATCTTTATTTGAATGTTTAGATAAATGTACCATGAATATGTAAAATGTTCTCAGAAGTTGTATCTCAGACAACTGGCAAAGTGTCAGATACATAGGTACGATTTTTAGGCAAAATAATGAATGAACAGATAGTATTTATGTTTCTGTTTTTTAAAGGTTCATTTTCTAAAAAGGTCAAATTATGACTCCAATAGAAATATAAGATGAATATGTGTCAAGCGTTTTATTAAATCATTAACTAATGAGAGAATCAGTGAGATGTCACAGTTGGTTCAAAGGAGAGTCTGAAGAACAGACACATATATAGACAATCAGGAATGCTGATAAGAATTTAATAACAGATGCAATGCTGGTGACTATCCGCATGGAGGAATCAATTGCATTCCATGAAACAAATACATTTGCGTTTCTGTGAACAAGAATCATTTACATTACCATCGGCTCTCCACAAAATGACTTCTAACTCTACAGGATTGCAAAATAGCCCAACCAGAGACTAAGGTGCAGATTCAAAGAATCAGATAACTCCTAAAGGTTTATTAGACAAGATATAGAATTTCATTGAAAACACACACAGTGATCTTTTAATCGTTTCAGTCTTTCATGAATTCTTTTAACAGTTTGTATCAGGAACTCGAACCAAATTGAACCAATAAAGAAAAATAGGGACAGCAGGCATTTATATGCATAAACTCAATGCAAATACTAATGTTTTATTAAATTATATTGTTAGCGCCATCCAGTGGATTCCACCTCCTAGCGACCCTGTGCACAGCAGAGCAGAACCCTGCCCTGTCTATTTGCGCCGTCCTCTCACCTTCTGGCGCTATGTCAGACAATGCTCTGCTGCTATTCCTAGGGTTTTCATGGCCAGTTTATTTGGAAGTGGGTGGTCAGGTCCTTCTTCCTCATCTGTCTTAGTCTGGAAGCTCTACTGAAACCTGTCCAGGCCACCATGGGTGACCCTGCTGATATTTGAAATACCGGTGGCATAGCTTTCAGCATCACAGCAATGCGCAGTCGCCACAATATGGCAATGGACAGGTGAGTGAGGTGGTTCCCTCACTGGGAAGCCAACCTGGACCACTGCAGTGAAAGCTCTGAATCTTAACCACTGGACCACCAGGGCTGGCTATTATTATATACCAAATCATAAATTTGGTTTTGTTTTCTTTATTTCACAATAGCGTGAACAAGAAAAACTACAGTTTTGAATTTTTTAGAAACTATAAAATGGACGCAAAATCAAAATGTCAAAATATTTAACAAGTCTAAATAGAATCTATATACTTTTAGATTGTTCCTCTGGTTTGCTTTTTATAAACCTCATTGTTCTTACTTTGTTGGTGATTTCTAAGCTATTTCACTAAACGTTATCGCCCTATTACCTGGGTTTTGAACTTTGGCTCTATTTTTAATTAGCCAAGTAACCATGAGAAAGTTTATTAATACCTTTGTGCCTCAGTTTCCTCATCTGTAAACCTGGGATGATAGTGAAAATACCTACTTCATATGGTTGTTATTGTGAGAATTAAATGTCTTAATATACATAAAGTGCTTAGAACAATGCCTAACAAGCAGTAAGCCTTCAATAAATATTATCTCTTACAATCTATACACCTTCAAATTTCCTTGCTCCTAAATCTTTTAAAAAGAATTTTGGGGAATTCCGGTTTCACCAAAATGGAATGCCCCATTTCTCCCAATTCCATTCTTTTACCACTAAAATCCCTGGACATGGAACAAGAAACAAATATAGGATGACTCTGAAAGGTGGAAAGAAGGCAGACTGCCTAGGGTCTCAGGACTTGAGACGTGACGCGGCAGTGATTCCCCTGGGTTTCCTTGTCGCTTCCCATCTATCCTGGCAAGGTGCTGAAGAAGCCTCTACCCTGGACCCACCAACAGGCACAAACAAACAAACAAAAGTCCAAGAAAAGCCTGTTCTCTGGAGCCAAAGGACCAGCATAAAGGTGGCCTAACAACAGAAAATCTTCTTGGCAATACCTGCCCAACTCCAGCCGAATACTAAAGGTTCATGGATTGGAAGAATACACGGAGTAAATATGTCAATTCTCCCTGACTTTATCTATAGGTTTAATATAATTCCTATCAAAATCTTAGCAAGGTTTTTTGTAGACATGGACAAGCATATTCTAAAATTTGTGTGAAAAGTCACAGGCCCGAGAATAGCTAAATGAATCTTGAAAAGAAAGAGTAAAGTGGGAGCAAGAATATAGCCACAAAAATCAAGACAGTATGGTGTCAGTGGAGAGAGGGACAGACGGATTAATGGAACAGAATAGAGAACCTGAAACAGACTCATGCAAATTTGCCCCACTAATTTTTGAAAAATTGCAAAAGCAATTCAGTGAAGGAAGGCTAGCCTTTTCAACAAATGGTGCTAGAGTATTTGGACATCCCAAGCAAAAAAGAAAAAAAAAAGAACCTCTACCTAAATCTTGCAGCTTATAAAAAAAAATTAACTCAAAGTAGATCATGAACATAAATATAAAACACAAAACTATTAAAAATTTAGGGAAAAAAAAGAAAATCCTCAGGATCTAGGGCTAGAATTGACACCAAAAACATGATCCATAAGAGGAAAAATGCATCAATTGGACTTCTTCAAAATTAAAAACTTTTCCCCTGGAAAAGACCCTGTAGAGAGGTAAAAAGACAAGCTATGGAATGGGAGAAAATCTTTGCAAGCCGTGTGTCCAGCAAAGACTAGTATCTACAACAACATTATGCTAAGTGAAAGAAGCCAGTCAGAAAGATCAATGCAGCATGATTCCACTTATACGAGGTATCAAAAATAGTCAAATTGATAGAATCAAGAGTGGAATAGTGGTTGCCAGGGGCTGAGGGTAGGGGGAAAATGGGGAGTTACTAATGAACAGTTTCAGTTAAGTTTCAGTTAAGCAAGATGGATAAGCTTCAGAGATTTGCTGTACAATATTGTCCCTAGAGTCAACAGTAATATATTACACACGAAAAATTTAAGAGGGCAGATCTCATGTTAACTATTCTTCTAACGATAAAATAATAGCTTAAAAATATGCTCATATCTAGAATATATAAAGAATTTTCAAAACTCAATGGTAAAACAACAATCTGATTAGAAAATGAGCAAAAGTCATGAAGAGACATTTCACCAAAAAGGTATACATGCGGCAAATAAGTACACGAAAAGATTGTCAATAACATTATCCATTAGGGAAATGCAAATTAAAATCGTGACATATCCTTACACACCTATCAGAATGGCTAAAACAAAAAATAGTGATAACACCAAATGTTGGCGAAGATGCAGAGAAACTGGATCTTTCATACATTGCTGGTGGAAATAAAATGGTACAGCCGCTCTAGGAAAGAGCTTGCCAGTTTCCTGTAATAATAAACATGCAACTGTCGTACAACCAAGCAACTGCACTCTTGGGTTTTTATCCCAAAACCTGTACAGAAAGGTTTATGTGAGCTTTATTTGTAGTAGTCAAAAACTGGAAACAACCCTGATGGTTTTCAACAATGAATGGTTATACAAACTATGCTACATCCATGCCATGCAGTACTTACTCAGCATTAAAAAGAAATGAAATATCAATACATGCAACCACTTGAGTAAATCTCCAGGGAATTGTGCTGAGTACAAAAAGCTAATCTTCAAAGGTTACATAGTACTTGATTCCATTTATTTAACATTCATAAAATAGCAGAATTATAGAATGGAGAATAGATTAGTAGTTGCCAAAAGTAAGGGACAACAGGGGGGAGGGGGAGGAGATGGGTGTGGCTATAAAAGAAGAAAACTGGAGGGATCCTTGTGGTGTCAGAACTAGTTTTTATCTTGATTGTATCAATGTCAATATCCTGGTTATGATATTGTCCTATGATTTTGCAAGCTCTTACCTTTGGGGAAACTGGGTTAGAGGTACATTGGCTTTCTCTGTATTATTTCTCACAACTGCATGTGAATTTACAGTTATCTCAAAAGTATAATTTTATAAAGCAAATAAAATTAAATAAAAGGAATCCAGGAATTTTAGGACTTCAGCAGTCATTTCATCTCACTTGTTATTTTGCTGGTAGGAAAACTGAGGGACAAAAAGTTGAAGTGACTTGCTTTCATGCTTCACTTCAGGTGATTTTTCTTCTTTCGTTCATTCTGTTATAAACTTCTATAACAAAGAAACTATGACTTGTATTCCTTTAACCGCCCTGTTTCTTCTAGTGATGCTGAGCATACATTAACACTAAAATTTGTGACCTGAGTAAACAGGAAAGGAGAGATTCACTTGTTTATGTAAACATTGTATTAACATGTTTCACTCTGATATAAATGTGCATATAGAAAGTATAAAAAAAGATCTGTTCACATTTTTTGACTGCAGATAGTTTTTAAAAAGGTGATCATTTATGGAGTTTTATTTTATTTTTAAATATTACTTATTTTTGAATAGGTAATCATTTCATGGTTCAGAAATCAAAAATTACAAAAAGGTATACAATGAAAATTCTTTTCCCCATCTCTACGTACTGTCCACTCAATTCCCCTCCCCACAGGCAACCCATGTTCTTAGCTTCTTGTGTATCCTTCAGGAGATGATTATGAATTTTCAAGGAAATATACTTAACTTACGTATGCGTATATGTGTGTCTTTCTATGTATATACATTTTTACATAAATGGTAGCCTATTATACATACTTGTTCTAAATCCTGCTTTTCTCCTTCAACAATATATCTTGGACGTTGTCTTGTATGAGTACATAAAGTGTGTATCAGTTTGCTAGGGCTACCATAACAAAATGCCACAAACTGGGTGGCTTAAACAACAGAAATTTGTTGTCTTTCAGTTCTGGAGTTTACAAGTCTGAGCTCAAGGAAGGGGCAGGGTTTGTTCCTCCTGAGGACAGTGAGAGAGAATCTGTTCCATGCTTTTCCCCTAGCTTTTGGTTGTTTGCTGGCAATTTTAGTGTTCCATGTGTTGGGGAGGAACACATTCCCTCAACATACTCTAGGTCCTTCTGGCTGGGCTATGAAATAAATTGACATGAGACAGAATAACAGGAGAAAATTAAACAAAGCTTTATAACATATATACATGGGAGAGACCCAGAAAAACTGAGTAACTCACCAAACTGGTGGAAGCTCTCACCTTAAATACCATCTTCAGCTAAAGACAAAGGAGGCTGTTGGGGGTGGGAGGAGTCAGTTACAGGAGATTACCAGAAAAGCACAATGAACAAGAGTAGGGTTATTATGCAGATTTAGTCCTTGCCTTCCCCATTGATAAGAGTTTCTAGAGATAAGCTCATCCCCCCTTCTTCCTGGTACAGAGAGGGAGACACCCTCACAGATGGAGATTTCCCTTACAAATGTAAATGTCTCCTACAAAAGGTAACTTCTACTTTTCAGAGTTTGTCTCATGTCTGCAGTTTTTAAAAGTAACCAGCCCCAAATAATCCTCTTGCCCAAGAGATATATCTTGGGGTGGCCAATTCCAATCCCCCACATGTGGCTTGTAGATCTTTGGCTTCATCTTCACATGGTGTTCTCGCTGTGTGTGTGTATATCTCCAAGCTTCCCCTTATAAGGACACCAGTCACATTGGGTTAAGGCCCAACCTAATGACCTCATTATAACTTGATTTCCTTTGAAAAACTCTATCTCCAAATAAGGTCACATTCTGAGGTACTGAGTGTTAGGATTTCAACATTTAAATTTGGGAGAGGGACATAGCTCAACACGTAACAAAAAGCTTAGCCATTCTTTTACTAGCTCACAGTGTTCCATTATGTGGATGTATCATAGTCTCCAATGCAGTTTTTCTCCTAATATTAGCGTAAATTTCATAAAATAGAATTATAGTATCTAAGACTTACTGAGATACTATTTAGAGTGATTACCCCTGTAAACTTCAAGTGCCTTGAAGGCAGTATATATTAATGGAGGAGAAGAGCCTTTGAAAGTTCATATGGAAAAATAAATGCCTGAGAATAGCCTAAGGATGTATGAGAAAGAATATATGTCTCTGCGTTGGAGATCAGGGAAGGGGCTTGCCTTATCCAATATTAAACTTCCTATAAAGCTTCTGTAATCCATATCATATAGTATTAGCACAAAAAGAGATAAATAGATCACTCAAACAAAATTATGAGTCTAGAAGCAGATCAAATTGTTTTTGGAAATGTTATGTGGCAAACGTGTTATTTTCATCCAATGGAAAAAAGGATGTTTTATTCAATAAATGCTGCCAGCACTCTCTGCAGTCCCTCTTGGAGAACACAATTTATCTCCTGGCTCATGCAATATAAAAATAAATTTCAAGCGCATTAAAGTTTTAAATATAAAAAGAAAAATCCTTGGGATGAGGAAGGCCTTTTCTAAAGAAGATAGGAAATCCAAAAGTGATAAGGAAAAGATAGACCTGTTTGCTACATAGCAGAAAACAAAGTCAAAAGACAAATGATTAAGTATATATAGTTTGCAACATATATGAGACAAAAGGATGCATGCCCCTAATACACACATACCTCCTACAAATTCAGATCTAAGGAGACAACCCCATAGAAAGGGGGTCAAAGTATAGGAATATGCAGTTTACAGAAGAGGATATCCAGGTACCTGAAACACAAAACTATGGAAAGATGCTCAACCTCAGAGCAGTCAGGAAAATGAAAATGAAGGAACAAGACACCATTTTCCGTTCATCAGATGGACAAAAATTAAGAATGGTAACTTCTGATAGGGGAAAAGATCACTCTCAGACATTGCTGGTAGGAACATAAATTGCTGTGATGTTTGGGGAAAGAAATGTAGTATTGTCTATTAAAATTTAAAATGCACATGCCTTTTGGTCTGTCACTTCATTTCTCACAGTTAATTCTAGAGAAATAAAAGTACCAATATGAAAGACTGTATGGAGGGAATGTTTATTGCAGCATTGTCAGTAGTGGTCCAAAAGTAGAAATAAAGCAGATATCCATCAATGGGGAAATTATTGAATAAACTATGAAGTTATGATGGCTCTACAAAGTGAGTTATTTTTCAATCTAGTTAGATCTGTACGTGCTGTCCTGAAGGGATAGCCATGATATCTTCTTACCAGACAGACAAGTTTCAATAGACATACGAACCCATTTTAAAAATGAAAAAGGCAAAATTAATCCTATGGGATTACATGACCTTGAGGGAGGAACGGAACGATATATACCAGGTTACTAGTATTTTCCTACCTCAGATGCTCAAAGGAGAAAGAGTGAAAGAAAAATAAGAGGGAAAAAAGAACATATAAGTTATATAAAAAATGAAAAAGTAGACTATAAATAACACCACAAATATATAACCATTGAATATGTGCATGGACAAGGAGTATAAGTTAACATGAAAAACTGAATATGTTAATTTATTATTAGGTATTGGATTGAGGGCATTTTTTATCTTCAAATATTGTTGTTTTAATATTATGTCTTATTCTATAAAGAAAGATGGGGTAGAGGGGAGGCTCTAACGGACATAGTGTCTGCCATAGGGGCACTCAATTAATGGTAGCTATTTATTATTATTAGAGTGATAATACAGCACTACCCATCTTGATATTTTTAGATCGACACCTGACAGCACTGAGTTAGCCTATATTTTAAGGACAAATGTCATTACCATTATCTAACTAGTTGTAAACTTGAATCTATAACTAGTACTGTTGAAGCAGAACCATCTAGTAATCCGATGTGTATTGGCCTGGGGATGAAAGGGTGGTACTTAAGGCATAGTCAAATTCTCACTCCAGACAGTCTCCCCTGGGACTCACCAGGGAGCAGAGTCCCTCCCTTCCTGTTTCTCTACCCCTTACCCCATTTTCGCATATTCACCTTCAGGTTAAAGAGGAAGGAGGTATGAAACCTGACTCTCCCCTCCTCATCAGTCACTGAGGTCAGCTGGGAGTTTTGCGACAGTGTGGCAGCGACATAGTTGGCCTCCTGCACATGGGATCCTTGCCCTCAATCTTGGATAGGGATCTGAGGCTATAACTGCTGAAGCTTGTAAAGTACGAATTTGACCACTTCCTCCCCAAATTTCTATAATTAGCATGCAACTTGTTAAATAATACGTGACTCATAAAAAGACTGCTGCAAGTTTATGCTGGGCCACGTGTAGGAACAGGGCAGAGGGAGGAAGCCTTTGGAAAATGCTGTACTTTTGACTCATCTTTTTCCTTCCTCAGTGCCTAACTGGCCCACTAGTCACCCAGACGTACCGTCAGGCCACGGAAAATGAGCAGTTTGCGGTTAGTATATTGACACCACTGGTGCCTGAAAATATTCACTGAGCTCTATGTTTCAGGATAGTTTTCCCTATGCTATGGAAGGAGCACTAGGCTCTAAGAGTCAGGAGATCTACATTCTGCTACTAGTTCTGCCGTTAACTAGCTGTGGCACTTTGAGTCAATCCTGTAAACATTGTTTCCTCAGAAGTAGATTAAAAGGCTTAGCTGGATGATTTCTAAGGCCCCTCTAGCTCTAAGTTTCATAATTTAGTACTTTTTTGTAGAATCAAAGTTGTATCTTTTCATTTTAAATGCTGGGTCTAGCTAATGACCGTTAGGTTTAAATGTGCATGAATTTGCAAACCCTTACAGAGCAAGCCACTGTCTTTTTCAAGGCCCTGTTTCGAGACGTCCTTTTCAGTGATAGAAGTGAAGCTGAGTTTGCGAGCCCTCTGAATCCTACAACCTTCATTATTGTAAAGCTCATTCAGTTTTGTGAAGAACTTATGTTTGTGTCACCTTGGACAATGTTACATTGAAGATTTGATAATTCAGACGTAGTTTGTTTCATAGTCACTCTTGTTTAAATGCTCATTGACTCAATTCTGTAATAATTAGAAAGCTGTGTGTCCTATTTGTTATTAATTGCTTCATTTTCTCAAAACTGAACCACCTTGCTACACAAAGTGTGGTTCACGGACCACAAGCTTCAGCATCACTTGGGAGCTTGTTAGAAATGTTACACTTCAGACTCCATCCAGAACTGTTGAATCAAAATCTTCATTGTAACAAGATCCCCAAAGAATTTTTATGCACGTTAAAGCTTGAGAAGCACCCCAATATCACACATATGTGCATGTGGAATCATATTCACTGCCACCGAAAGAGAAATATATGAGGCCAGGAGCTGTCAGATGGACATTAGTTACAACTGCATGGCCATTACCTCAGTGAGCTTTAATGTCCTCATCTGTAGAAAATGGGCCCTAAATAATATTCCACAATATTTTTGTTCTGGAGTGTCTGAGACCACCTTGAAAGAGAAAAGAAACCACCCAAGATTCTGTCACCTAAGATTTTAAGAGCTTTCCACTTACACAAGAGTAAAGATGTGATTTCCGAGGCAAAATGTCTAACAGGAAACAACATTGTGAAGAAGAAAGTAAAAGGTTTCCCATGGACACTAAGAGGAAGTGGCCAGAAAATACAAAGCAAAGAGGGAGAAAAAAAGTGAATAAGAAGCTGAGCAAGGGAAAAATTTAAGACAGAGGAATGGCAAGCAGTGTCAGGGACTCTGAGGAAACTGCCTAAGCTTTGATGTGACCACTACCCCTTGGAGTTTCAGCAGGTAAGAGGTTCACGATGATGTAATCCAAGAATTTGCAATGGAACCAAAGCCACCCAATCTGATTGTGGTAAATTGAGGATTAAGGTAGTGGAGATAAGGTCTGGAGAGGAAGACATGAAAGGAATCTGAGAAATGGAACAATAGCTAGAGAAGGATGTAGGAATACACACAGCCACCGCCCCAACAATGGAAAGGGTAAGATTCTGAATTCATGAGCAAATGGTCTAGTAACTGAAACGCGCACTACCATAGGAACTTGCGGACTCGCTTCCCGAATAATAGCTGAGCAGCATCTTTGCTTTTTAGAGAGATCATTGTATGTCAAAGACTTCCTTCAGTAGTGAGATGTTCTTCAGCGCCATCTTTTTGTTTTTATTTGTAGTTTTTCTTAGTTTGAATTCTTTCTTCTTATCACAAAGATGATATGGTATTTTTACCTCTCCTGTAACTTATTTTGAAGATTTGTACAAACGCCTTTGGCAGGTTTTCTGCTGAGGGTGTTGTGACAACTTCACTGAGATTTGCATTGAATGTCATTGAACTCAAACTAGTCACCAACCATGGTGAGATAGCCCACAGGCGTTCTACTTTATTTTCTCCTTTCAAGGAGATCTGGAGATGCAATTTTAGGGTAAGAAGGGAGAAAGGCATTCAAGAAGCAGCAAAATGAAAGAAAATTTGTCTTGTGGAAGGGAGATCTTTCTATTACAGCAATAATAATGCCAATAATATATGTCCTCTGTGTGCGCACACATGGAGCGAAGGCGAGCAGGCTCTTCCTTCCAGCAATGTGAAATTCTACTATTAGATATTTACCTAAAGAGAAGTGTCACTCTCTGTATAAAGCATATTATTCATAGATTGCCACTCTTCAGAGCTCTTCATTCCACCTTAATATTATCTTTCTTAGATGATTCACAAGACACTTTATCTTCCAGTATTTCCTGTCATTTTTGTAAGCAAAATGATTCAGGCTGTATTCAAGGGAGTGAATCGAACAGTATGCTTCTCTCCTCCCAGTTCTGCAAGGTTTTTATTCTGGAGTGTCTAAGGCAGCTTTGCAAGAGAAGAGAAGTCACCTAAGGACAGCTAGGAGGTGTGCTTCTCAGGGAGAAGTAGAAACCGCACCCCTCTTACCCCAAGTGATTTTTTTCTAAGCTGTATTTATGTGAGTTTTACACCTATGCTGAGTTTGTGTGTACATAAATATGAACCTCAGACCTTTTGTTTGTGTTGGTTAGAAAAATCTTTTCTCCCTTCTCTTACACTTCACCCTTTTTCCTTCCCTTCCTTCGGCAACTGAAACATTAAGTTATTAAGAAGCAGATTGGGACAATCACTTCAATACATTATTGTTTGATAGATTCATTCATTAACTTAATAAACTTTAATTTAACACTTGCTAGGCATTAACCACCGTACTAACTGTTAGATTTAGGGATAAAAGTGATAAAACTTTTGGCCTCAGGGAGCCTAGAGTATACTTGGGGTGACAAATGGGCAAATCAGTCAAAGTGCAACATGTTCTGTGTTAAAACAGAGGTTTGTGCCAAAGTCTGAGCTGGAGATGTCTCTGATGCTGCCCTGGGAAGCCTAATGGTCAGTTAAATTAAGACGTTTGAGGTGAGAGGATGCTGGGAAAATCTGCCATTACTACCATAAATTACTACCATCACTGTCATAAATTTCTACCGTAAATTACTACCATGGTAATTACCTGTAGCTTTCTAGATATCTTCATACAAAGTAGTTCATGGTCCACATGAGCCACAGTCTTGCCTTTTTATAAGGAAACATCTAAGTTCTGCATCGTGTCATTCTCTGGGCCTTCTTGGCTCTGTCCCTGTCCTTTTCCTGCCAGTACCCTAATCATCCTTGAGGGACGTCCCCATGCTTCTCAACCGCGGGCTGTTCTTGATCCTCCAGCCAGCTGTGTTTCTCCCTTCTTTGAACTTCTGTAGCTTTTTATTTGTACTAAATTGTGTTTAGTTTTTGGAGAACATTCTCCGTCTTTATAATTAGACTTTAAACTCTTTGAGAATATATTTTCGTCTCTGTAGCCCCTGCAGTATCTAGTAGAGTACCTTGAACAAATGGGTAGTAAATAAATCCCATAAAATATTACGTTAAATTGCTTCAAATTGTGTATTTAATCTCACATCGACATTCAGTGATAATAGATGTGAAATAAACTCCAAGATCTAACCCTGTTTCTGATTATTATTTATTTAAGTATTAACATTCTAATCCAATTGATACTCTAGATCTAAGGTTATTTTTGCCTCGTTTTAAATGTCATCAAGTGATTCATGCCTTATTTTTTGTAATATTCTTAGAATGGAAAAATGAAAGTGAGCAAGTGTCATCAGAATATGATGCCTGTCTTTCAATTCAATATTTCTTTGATGAAATATTTGTTTGTGGGCTTTTTCTCCTATAATTCTTTTCTAGATGTAGTCTCACAAATCATTTCAGAAGTCAGTCCATTTCAAGATGCTTTTCCTTTGTGCTTTTTTCACTTCATAGAGAATCAAGTTTGTTCCTTAAAAATTCAGCAAATGGCTAGGCAAATTAGATGAATTATCATTATCAACTCTAAGGGGTTTTTTCCTCGGAAATTCACATTATTACTTTTGAAAACTTTACATATTTCCTCTATGATGTGGGGAATTGCCCTGATGCGATTGTGGCCTCCAGGTACACTAATAGCCATCCTATCTAAGAGATCATGGAACCGAAAAGCTCCCAGACCGAATTGAAACACTGGAATCACAGAGTTTATTAAAATCAGTAAAGTACACAGTGAGAAACAAGGGGGAAAGATATGGGGTAAGTCAACACACTTAAGACAGAGTATAAACGGGCTGGAAGGGCCACACTACTTGAATTCTGGGGTACATATTGTTTTTATGTCCTGTCTCTCTCTACTGCATCAGCCTTCCCCACAAATGATGTGCTTACAACGACCAGAGTTGAGTTTCCAGCAATGGAGCCAACAATGGATGGCGCCTGGGCCAATGACACACGCTTTATCAGAGACATAGGCAAGGATGCATGGCCACAGCTGTAGCCTGCCAATTAGCCTGATGGACAGCCATGTCATTCCTGACAGAGGACTTACGGGGCTAAAATGGGTATCGCCAAGGGATGGCTGAATTAAGACCTCATGAACGTTAAATGCACATGTATATTTATTTTCTCCTGAATATTTAGTGCCTCTTGTATATTTAATGTCTCTTGTATATTTGGTATCGTATATATTTAGTATATTATGAATATTTAGTACCCAGGTGCCTCATGAATATTAGGTATCTTTTGGTCTTTCCGTCCCTCACTTTCTATGTTTAGCACACACATGCTCTACTTGTTAACTACTTACTTATACTTAACTATAAACTATGAACTACGTCGATGTCTAACAAAACTTTCTTAGTAGTTAATTTTACCTAAAGCATCTTAAAAAGTGTTGCCAATGTTTTGCAAACTCAAACTTATTCATTTAATATATTTGAATAGTCACAAAAGCAAAAAGACAGTATACCCTCATCTATAATCTTTGTTTCTGTTGCACATTTCCTTTTGACTAGAAGCCCTTGGCTATTAAAAAATCAAGGGCTAGGGGCCAGCCCGGTGGTGCAGCGGTTAAGTGTGCACATTCTGCTTTGGCGGCCCAGAGTTCGCCAGCTCGGATCCCGGGTGCAGACGTGGCACCACTTGGCACACCATGCTGTGGTAGGCATCCCACATATGAAGTAGAGGAAGACGGGCACGGATGTTAGCTCAGGGCCAGTCTTCCTCAGCAAAAAGAGGAGGATTGGCAGCAGATGTTAGCTCAGGGCTAATCTTCCTCAAAAAAAAAAATCAAGGGCTAGAATATTTGAGCCTGATTTGATACTCCCTACCCCGCCCTGATAGACCCTTCTACAGACATGAAGAAGGCTTTTCTAAGTTTTTGCTCAGTTAGGGTGTGATGCTAACAACTCTCCATCCCGGTTTTAATCCCTGTTTGAGTTAATTGGTTTTACTTAGTCTAGACCACCTGAGATTGCTCCTGGGTTAGACAATTCACAAATATCTGAGTTTAGTCAGACATATGAGTATATGGATGTGCCAAAGAAATGCACTACTGCTTAGAAACCAATAGCAAGCATGTATTCTTTCTTTACTCCCTGAATAAAGCCCTCAGTGGCTCCTAATTACCTTCAGGATAAAAGTGGCTTATCATTTGGCAGTGGTATGGTGGAGCCAGCTCCTATAGGCTCTTAAGAGCCAATTGTTTGCATCTCTTTCCACTAAATTCCTTATTCAGTGACATCAGGTTGGTAACTGGAAATAAGCCATAGTGGGAATATTTACAGCACAGAAATCCGCAAATGCTACAAACAGGGTTCCCCCCACAGCAGACCCAGAGCCAGTTATTTAACATTACGAGTGTTCCACTGCTTCCACAGCCCTTCATGCTCTCATTCCGTGGGACTCCTCAAGCCTATCCCTCTCTACTGAACTCCACAATCCAATGAAATATCTTTCTGTCTTGTTTCTGCCCCTCCATGCAAATAGCTCCCTCTCTTGGGAACGAGCTGTCCCTCCCCTCTCATGTTTGCTTGCCTGGTTTGTAATCCCCTTTCAGATAGCAGCTCATACAGAGATTCCTGAATATCCAAAACTGTATCCCCTGCATCTTCAATGTGCTACCTCCGCACATTTATCCTGTGTCATACAATATTTTAATTTTCCGTGAATTTATATTCCCCTCTAGATTAGAATCTTCTTGAAGTCTTTTAATGCTTTTCTGTGCTTTTGTATACCTGCCACATAATAAATATTTGATTAATGCGTGAGTGAACAAATAAACATCTGAATAGAGTAAGTGAATGAGTATTCAATATTGGGTCATTTTATTTCAAAGTGATAAGATTTTATATATTACCTTGCATGGTGCTATGGTCTGAATGTTTGTGTCCCCCCCAAATTCATATGTTGAAATCCGAACGTCCTATGTGATGGTATTAGTTGGTGGGGCCTTTGGGAGGTAGGTGCTCAAGCCATGAGCATGGAGCCCTCACGAATAGGATTAGTGGTTTATAAAAGAGGCTCCAGAGAGATCCATAGCCCCTCCCACCATGTGAGGACACAACCAGAAGACACCAGCTATGAATTAGGAAGAGGGGTCTCACCTAAGGCAATCACCCTGGTGCCTTGATCTTGGACTTCCCAACCTCCAGAACCATGAGCAGTAAATTTCTGTTGTTTGTAGGCTGCTCTATCTGTGGTGTTTTGTTATAGCAGCCCAAATGGACTAAGACACAGGGGGAAAGGAACACAGGGCCACTGCCTGGCCTGGCTCTTTCAGGAAAATCCTAATGTAGAGGAGAACCAACATCTGACTGGGCAGGAGTACCAAGAACCCAGCACTAGTGATTCTCGCCACCAGCTACCAGCTAGTGCAGATTATAGCCATATTTAAATACTATGAAGTGGTTAGATTAGAGGAGACCTCTAGAGCAAAGGCTCTAAGGACCGTTAGAATCACCTGGGAAGCTTAAAAGACTGCCCAGGCTGCATCCCAGGCCAATGATATCAGACTCTCTGAGGGAAACCCACAGATCAGGGCTGGTTTATTATTATTACTATTACTCCCAGTGATTCCAATCTGGCCAAAGTTGAGCCCCAACTAAAGTCTTCGGAATCTCATATTCTCTCCTTCTAGCATAGGTGAGAATTAAAAGAAACGTTTAACGGCCAGCTTTTCCACACTCTTCCTTAGGCACATATATTGTTTCATTCGTCATTTGTGAATAGTTGCATATGTTAGCAAAGCTTGACTGCAAAAAATTTCTCCTCCCACACATTCTGATCCCATCTTGACACTGCATAACTGTTGGCGAAGGCAATTTCAACAATGAAGAAGTGGGAGAAATGACTACATTTTATGTAAATATGTATGCATTTAAAATCGAAAGGACATGTGTAATAATATCGTTTAAGATTTTAAATGAAGGACGATACTTAAGATTCCTCTGTAATTAAATTTCTCAGCAGTAGAAAGCATTGTCTTCACAGCTATTAAGCATATGGCTGAGAAAATGTTATTCTACAAGCCTTAAGAATTGAAATCTGACTTCATATGAATGCATACACTTTATCGCACAATCATGTATGCTTTCTAATTAGATTTGAAGAGTAGCTATTGCTTGCTTTTTAAACTTAGAGGTAATGGCTGTGGGATGTCAATTATATGATACTCTGATGGGCTTGCTTATATGATGATTGTCAACACACTAAAGTACTTATACATTTTTTTATGTGCTCAAATATTTAAAACAAAAAATAAGACTCAAAATGGCCTGAGAAGAGTCTTTCTAGTCAGTCTTCCTGGCTTTGGACCGAGGACACACAACCCCTTGCCCCTAGTTATCTACTTCCATCTTTAGAAGGCCCTACCCTTGGACTGGACAGTGTATGAGTGAAAAATGTAAATGAAAATTTCAAATGATGGAAATGCCCAGATGAGGACCACTGATGAGGGAGGGGATGTTAATGTTCCTTCAGAACTAAGCTCAGCTCAGCGTTTACCCCTCCTGCTGTGCAGTGAGAGCAGTGGTTCTCGAAAGTTGAACGTGCAGCAGAATCCCTTGGAGGGCTTACTAAAACACAGATTGCTAGACCCCACCCCAGAGGTTCTGATTCAGTTGGTCTGGAGTGAAGCCTGATAATCTGTATCTCTAAAGAGAAGCTCTCAGGTTGTATTGCTGGGCCTGGGACCACAATTTGAAAACCACTGCCCTGGAGAAAGGGAAAACTCTCTGCTTGCTAGATTTCCCTAAGCCTTTCTCCAGTTTCCCAGGAGACCTCCTGTGTAGTAGCTTGCTTTCTTCCTCCCTCCCTCCCTCCCTTCCTTCCATCTGTAATAATAATAATCATAGCAACAGCTAGCATTTCTTGAGTACTAAGTACTAAGCACTGTACATCCATCACGACAAACCTCTGAGGAAAGTACTATTATCATTTCCATTTTGCAGGTAAGGAAACAACTAAGAAATTTGCCAAAGCTCACATAGCTAAGATGAGACTCAAGCCCCTGTCTGTTTGGCTCCAAAGCCCAGAATCTTAATTTGTTCCAGATAAGCTCATTTTGTGCTCTGATTTTCACAACCGGAACATTCTGAATATGAGGTTGAGGGCAGCAGTTGGACTAGAGGGCGCAGCCCAGTTGAGCAGGCATGGTGCCGGCAGGGTGGCAGTGAGGTGGGACCTGAGCATCCTAATAAAGGGAGGAGACAATGATTGTCTCCTCCTTCTCCAGGGCCATCCTGGCTGCCATCCCTCTTCCTGCCTGGCCTCTGAGAGAGAAAAGGCAGCTCTGTCAAGAGGATCCAGAAGTTTCTATATGCAGGACAGCTCTTGGGCAATTGTTCCTGGGGGTAAATCTCAGATGCTCACAGTGCACATTCAGACACTATTTACAGTCGCCTAGGAATAATATAAATGGTGTGTCAAGAGGGCCATCATTATGTGAATCAAAAAACAACTTCAGACCTTAAATTATGTGTCAAGGATGTTTTTTGTCGTTTATTAAGTGACAGATCTTTAACACTTTATTGGTACTTTTCTTTAGGAAAATTTCTCTTCTTTTTTTAGTTCACACATTATATTATAAGTACTCATTTACAATTTTTGCCTGTAAATACAGAGCATTCAGTTATGAAAACGTACTGAGGCTTGAGACTTGCGATTTCGGCTTTAAGAGCTCCGACCTAGCCCTTGAAACTGAAATGGTTTTATATGTATGTAGTCGAAACTGAACCCAAAGCACATCTTTAAAACTCTGAGGAATTTCTGTGCCACAGTTTTCTAGCCGTAGGTAAAATTTTACTTTAAAATTTGAGGGATGAATTTAGTTGATATGCAAAGAAATGTAGAAAGTTTTGCAAACCCAATCAAATCCTATGTATGCCGTGGATGCATCTGTTCATTTTGCTGTCATTGGAGGACAAGATCCTGTACACTGTTTTCTGGGTGCAGATTGGGGGTAACATCTAGCATCATGTAAGACAGATGATGTAGATATCTTGTCCATATCGCCTTCGCTTTGGGGTGGTGGGTAGACACATGGGCCAGGTCAGAACTGCCAGAGTATTGACTAGAGCAAACCTCAACCTACAAGGAATAAGGAATGAGAGCAGGCCAGTAAAAATCTCAGCTTTCTCTCTCCTCACTGGGATAATTGTGAGGCATGTTCCCCAAGTTTTCAGAGGGTCCCCAGAAGCTCTGAGCCCCAGTTGCCCACATCAGTCATCTGCTCAATAAAGCATTCTCGATTGTTTCTTGCCCTTCCTGTCTCATTTTCCTATTCCCCACAGTGTTTCCCAGGATCACCTCCTAACTAAACTACTTATGCTGAAGTCCTCTTTTATTTTAGCAGGAACCCAGACTGATACACCATGATGGGTACAGATACTATTGCTTTGGGTCTTGAGTGGACATAGTTACATGTTGGAGATGTTATACTATGTATGTATATATAACCTGTGTAATATTAAGCTGTGCTTTATTAGGATTATTTACTGATCAAGATTTCCAATCTGTATTGGAAATAGTTAAAATAAAAATAAAATAGTTAAAATTGGGCAAAAATACTTGCCCAGATGCTTTAATATCCGATTGCATAATTAAACAAGTAAAGAGGAAAGGAAATTATTAGCAACTCTATCTTTAAATGCAATTGATGTCCAAGGCAGTCATGAAGAAAACTCTTTGTGTTGATAAACCAAAGGCCTGTTAGAGCAGACTTCTGTGTTTATTGTTCTGTTTCTGACCGTTTTATTCCAAACAAACGGACTTGCTTGTCATTATCCCCCACCCTTCCCTAGCACAGGGCCCCCATTCTTTGAAACAGTAACTAATTCAGTTCCAGGGAGAATATGAAGAGGGAGGGTGTAAAAAAACTGAAATGAAAAGTGTGGCGCGTTTCCATTGTGGATTCCATGTCGGTGGCGAGCTGATGACAGACCATGGTAGGAGATCTGAAGCAGCAATTGGCCCAATCTCCAGGGGATTCCTGAGGTTCAAATGCCACCCTGGAGAGTGGCAAATGTTCTTTCTCACCTTCGTTGAGTTACAGCTTATATGATTCAAAGCCAAGGACTGATGAGGTATAAGTGGGCTGCATTGCTTGTTTTTGCCTGCTGAGCAGTTTAGAGATTTCAAAACAATCTCAAACGTAGCCTATGGAGTAGTATGTGTGTTAAACCAAAAACTATAACTTTTAGTTGAAAATAACCCCACGCAATCTCATATTCAGAGGTAATGATCGTTGACAAACATTTATGAAGTCAAAAACCTATGAATGATTTCTTTTAAATATCTAGTAGAACTTAGGCTATGAAAAGTCATAATTTCATAGGTATGAATTTATAAACATGATTTGTGTTGGCAATGTTCAGTTAGATTTTTTTAAATCATGCATTTTAGGTTGAATTAGGGGAAATGTATCTTTTGTGGCAATATATAATGTGCAGAGAAACATAAAAACTAGGTGATGTGTTTTATGAAAGAGGGCATCGTCAGAGCATATCAGGCATAAGAACTTTGAGTTCTGTTTGTTTTTCCTGGCTTCAGAAAAGATTGTTCTGGGAATAGAGAATTCCATTCGGGAAACATAGCGCATACATGGTTCTCTCAGTAGTAGCGTTAAAATACTGACTTCGAGGGTTCTTTTGAAAAAGCCTACAGAATTTTCGCATGTTGGGAATAGCTTTATATTCTTATACATTGCACTTAGAGTTTCTATTCAAGGCAAAGATAACTTTGCATAGACCTTGGCTATTCTTTCACATTCTAAAATAACCCGTTCCTTCAGGGTAGTTGCTCTCAATGCTGATTTCGTGATACTTCATATCATCTTTAATGTACTCCAAAGATTTTTAGAAGAGTCAGCAAATCATTTACTTTAACTTGAAACATCAGTGAGTGAAATATAGATTTTTTTTTTTAAAGAGGAACAGATAAGGAGGGGTCCAAGAGGTTGCATTTGATTGCTTTCCCTCTTTGCATTCATGAATATGCTGTCTGTGCATAGCTTTCTTATTTCACCCAATTTCTGTAACCCATCCCCTCCTCATTTTCATGGGCCTGCGTGATGCAAAAGAAGTTACCAGAAACTACTTTGAAATAGTGTCTTTCAAGTTCATGTATGATTTTATTTGTGAAAATCTAATTGACATATCTCTTGTAAAGTAACAGGCGTACTTTTTTTTTTTACAAGTGCACTGCTAGCCCTCCTATTTAAACAGTGAATTTAGATGATAAATGTTATATAAGAACCATGAAGACGTTTAGTTCAGAAAAAGCATTTTCTAGTTTACCCACAGAAAAGCTGAAGTAACAAGAAAGAAAAATAGCAGAATGTATTAGTCCTTTTCATGATGCCACCATTAAACAAAGATACTTAAATTCCAAAATGACTTAAATGGGGCCTGAAGCAAGAGATTAATGCCTCCGGAGTACTTCTTTTCTTTTCCTTTATGACAACATTTTCACTCCTCATCATGGAAACATCCACTCCTTTTGAGCTTGGGAGTTGGAGAGTGGGGGCCAGAAAGTCAAGACAGGAGGGGCGTTCAAGTATCAGGGTGCTTGAGAATCATCTGGAGAGCTCGTTAAAAATGCGGATTCCTAGGTCCCACCCCGGGTGTTCTGATTTAGCAGGTCTATAGCAATGCCTGAGACTGTGTTTCTAACACGCTCCCAGGTGATGCGACCCATGGGCCACTGAGTAGCACTGTTCCCGGGGACAGGGCAATGAGAAAGTAAGGTCAAAGGCACCAAGATCAGGTGCTGTGAAAACACCTCTGATTTCTTCTCTGTCCGCCGATTCTTTTGTCTGTGTGGTTTTACAAAAGTCTCTTAACTTCTTAAATCTCAGTTACCACAACTGAAAAGTAAGAGGGTTGCTCCAGATCAGGTGGCTTTCCAACCGTGCTTCAAGGCATTTTAGAAGTACCACGGGGTGCCTCAGAGGCCAAAGGGGGAGATGGGAGGAGGGAGTCAAATGGACTCTTTTCAAGGCTCCCGATCTCCCCGCTGCCACACTTTTATCTTTCATCTCTTTCATATATTCCACTTCTGAGTATGGTTTCATTAAAAAAAAAAAAAAAGATTTTATAACTTAACAAATCTGAAGGAAATGAAAAATCCCAAGTCTGAAAATGACTCATTGCTTTAAAAATGTACAGAACTGAAGACTTTCAACTTAGTGTACAGTTCCAGAAATTCTCTGGTCCTTCCACAGCATCCCAAGTGTGCTACAACACCGAGCAGTGAATGCCTTCTTTCTGCTCACAAACGTAAGACTCGATCCCATGCTCCAGGAGGCCCCTAGTCTGATGTGTTTTAGCTAAACAGACTGCCGAGAATAGAGGGCAACGTGGAGCATTTCTCTGCAGTCACGTCCGATCCATTACAAATCCAGCCTTCCCCAAAGAGTTATTAATTACCTTCTGTTACAGAATTTTTTAGAACATAATTCTTAATTATATTTCCAACTATTGCGTGATTTGACCAGTTTGGAACTAGAAAACTATCCTATGTAATTCCATTTAAAGCAGTTTGCTTCAACAATTGCCACACTGTTGGTTTGTCTGTTTTATACACCATGCTAATTTTTGCATGGTGGTAGCATTTCATTATAATCAGCCTTCATTTTTAATAAGACCGTGTATCTATCAAATTGTAGACTTCAGTCTTTGTATGAATTAAAAGCTATTAATCTTCCCAGGGTTAGGTTATGTTAACTAGATTGTAATGTTCTTCTTTTTAGTATATTCCTTAAATCCCTTTCATCTCATACTGCACCAATACATTTCTACTATCTTGTAATAAATTAATTCCAGTTATGTGATGGAAAATTTTACTGTAAAAATATAACTTGCAGTGTAAATTTTTCTGTCCTATTATCAACTAGAAGCGGTATGTTTTATTCTGACTAGAAATTTGAGTTATCTCCTTGATTTTTAACAGCGGATGGGAAAATGAAGATTGCTATCTTTCCATATCCATTCTTTCATTTAGTCATTCGTTCAGCAAACCTGTATTGGGAAAGTTCTATGTGCTAGGCACAGAGGAAGTATTAGAGATATGGAGATAAGGCCAGGTCCCTGCCTGCAGACATTTCCTAGTCTGTGTCATAGCCAGGGAACTACTCTGTTAGTAGGTGAGATGTGACCCACATTGGCTCTGACAAGAGGCATGATGACATCAGCAGCTAACTGGTAGAGAGCAGAGGCTAGAGGGGAGACTGTCCTGGCTATTGGTGTGGCAAATCCCCAACGAAAGGGACTAGCTATCCTAAAGATAATGGCCAAAGGGAAGTTATAGACTTAGGTGTAATAACTAAGATATGAATAACTAAAGAATTAGATCTAGTAGAATGAGAGGAAGGTGTCAATCAGCACCTTGGTTTGGGAAGAGAAAGCAAGGTAGGTTTTATCCAGAGAGAAGCAGTCCCTAGGTAACAACTAGGGTCCAGTTCCTGAGGGAGGGAAAATTGGCAACATGCAGTCAGGTACCTAGGATTCAAAGCCAAGTTCTAAGTTCAGCTCAAGCAGGGCCCTGGGGTATAAACCACCCCCAGAGTAGTCCAGCCTAAATGACTGAGACCTTAGGTGGTTGCTGATGGGAGAGGCTGCAGCCCAAGCAGGCTCAGCTCATGCCCACTGGATACCGGGATTAAGTTGATATAACACATGGATGGCACTTAATGTGGTGTGTGACACGACACAAGTAAATGCTTAATAAATGTTTGCTGATAATGCTACTGCTGCTGCTGTTTTTGTCAGTACAAGACTCAGGAAAATAATCTAATACAGGAGTTAATCTGCTGGTGGGCCCAGGGCTTCTAATATTTGGCTGGTTGATTTTTATTGACCCAAGATTAAACACAGTCATTACTTCAGGAATAGCAGCTGTAAAGAATCCAGAACAGGCAAAGAATGATAATAACTTGCCATATCTCGACTGTCACTTTCTAGCTGAGTGACCTCTCTATACTTCGGTTTCCTTAGATGTACGATGGAGATAATAGTACCAACCTCATACAGTTGTTATGAGAATTATGTGAATTACTACGCTGGACTCATTTAGGACTGTATCTAACATATAGTGAATGTTCAAGGAAATCGCAGACCTTGTCTCCTAGGCGATGGCCGGGTTTTGATACACTCTGGGGTGGGTTTGAGAAGTTCATTGATTTAGAGCCCGGAACGGCTGATCTTCCAGCCTGCAGGTCTTTAGCAACTGTGGCTGGTAAAATCCAGAGCAGCCAAAGGCTACCAAAGCCTTGTCAGAAATTATAAATGCCCATTTTCACAACCCCTATCGTATTTGTCATTTTTGTCCCTAGAATACTTCTTTTTAAGGCAAGGGAAAGTGTAATTACTGCAGATAGCACACAGTATTTTTTCACAATATATTTTCAAAAATTGTGATGAGAAAAATGTGTCACTCCTGCGAAGAAAGAGCATACGGAAGATGATTTGAGAAATCTAGTAGGAAGAAATATGGTTCTTAACCCGAAACAAGTGTCAGAAGAAAGTCGCAGGAGGCAGAAGGAATTATAGTAATCATGATGAAGTCTAGAGCTCGCACTAGTTACTGGAATGGCAGCAGCGACATTGATCTCACGCCCCTTCCGTGCTTGCCCTGAGTGAGCTTCTGCTGAATTGCCCGGCTGTTAGAATTGGTGTGGGCATCAGAGATAATGGGCTGCGGACTGAAGGCTCTGGGCTTGATGCTGGGGAGGGGAAAGCAGGGTCTTACCAGTGCCCTTTGGCTTTGATCTTGGGCTTAATTCCATGGAACCACCCTATTTTGCAAAATCCCTTGAAGGCTTATCCCTTTTCCTGTCCTTTAAAGCCCTGGGAAGACTTAGCCCTTTTCCATTCTAAGAGTAAGCCACATCTAGATTTCTGGAGATGAAGAGACACCAGAATATGACTTTCCTTCTGGAAGCCCTTGCGTCTTCACCCAGGAGTATACAATGCTGTTGCCTTGGAATCAGCATTCAGTTTTCATAATGTTGAGTATGTCAGAGCCGCTCTTGCTAACCCTCTGTCCTCTGGGAACCCAAAACCTGCTTCTCTAGAATGTTAGAATCTACTTGACTCTTACTGCCTTAACTAACTGACTTCTTTCAATTTTCTTCTTCTTGTGTAGACTTTTGAGGGTCACCCGGACTTCCCAGTTTCTTTTGAAACTTGACCTCTTTTCTGCTAAGTTTAGGTATATGCTTAATCTTTGTAGCCTAAGCAAATTCCTAGTCCTGTCCTGCCTTACTGCTTTCATTACTGGTCTCAAATATACTTTGACAAGGTCATAAAGAAAATACCTGTTGGTTCACTCTTTATATTTGCACTCAAGATAACATTTGAGACTGTGCTACTCAAAGAATTTGGTGACAACTTTCTTGATCACTCCCATATCTTATCAGTCATCAAGTCTTTTTACTTCGTAAAAATGCTTTTAGCTCTTTAAATACTTTCCATATCTATATTAGTTAGTTAAGATAGGCTATGACTGGAAAACGGCTTAAATGAAATAGAAGTGTATTTCTTTCTCAGGTAAACAATCCAAGGTGACTTCATGTCAGTCGGTGTTAGGTGTATGTGTGCACAAGGAGGTGTGGCAGCCCACACAGGCCAACGGGGCTCTTCCATCTTCAAGACCAGCTTCCAAGATGGCCCTTCTGAAGACATTCTGGAGCCAAAAGCAGAAAGAGCAGGAAGACTGTCGTGAGAGGTGGCCCACATCCTTGCACTCACCTTCCACTGGCTAGAGCCCAGTCCTATGGCCACAAGTCACAGCAGAGAGGCTGGGAAATGAAGTCTGGTTGAGTACCTAGAAAGAAGCAGAGAATGGCTTTGAGAGCAGTTCGCAGCCGCTGCCACGTTATTCATGCCCTGCTCTCTATTCTCGCTGCCTCTGCATCACTTCTCAACTAGGCTGCTGCATGGGCCTCTTGTCTCTTACCTAAAGTCTTCGGTCCCCTCAGCTGTCTGCTACCCTTAGGCCTGGGATAGTTTTTTAAGACGTGACTAATCCTCCACAGCTTTAATGATAAGAGGTCAAACTGCTTAGGTGAATGTGTGATGCCCGATCCCCTCTGTAGCTCCATCTCCCATCGCCCCCTCACACAAACCCTTTATAAGAGAACTATTTCTTTTTCTTTTTTGAGGAAGATTGGCCCTGAGGTAACATCCGTGCCCATCTTCCTCTACTTTGTATGTGGGACGCCCGCCACAGCGTGGCTTATCAAGCGGTGCCACGTCCGCACTTGGGGTCCGAACCGGCAAACCCCTGGCTGCTGAAGGGGAACGGGCGAACTTAACCGCTGTGCCACCAGGCGGCCCCTGACCTATTTCTTTTTCTAATGCACAGTGATAACAGCAAGCACTGATGTGGCATTGGACACAGTTCTGACCAGTATTAACTCATTCATTTCTCACAATAAGCTTATGAGTTAGGCAGTAGTGTTATCCCCATTTCACAGAGGAGGAAACAAACACAGAGAAGTTAAGTAACTTGCCTGAGGTTGTACAGTTAGTAAGTGGTACAGCTTGAGTGTCATGACCCAAAGGATAGGGAATCTGGGTTCTTCATCCCTGTTTATACTGCTTCTCCCAATGTTACCTGCTATTCCCTCTTCCTTGAATGCCCTTCCTCTTTCTTCATCCAAGTCCTACTCAAACTTCAAGAATCAACTCGAGCTTGTATCTCTTCTTTCAGGAAGCTGGCCTTGACCTCACCTGATTTAGTTGCTACTCATCGATGTCCCCATAGCATCCTGTGCATTTGTCTATCTCTCCCTGCCATAGCAGTGGGTTTCTCACCATTCAAAAATCTTTAAGGGGATGTCCAGCTTTGTATTACCAATGTCTGCACAATGTCTAAAACAGTGTTGTCCAATAGAAATATAATGCAAGCCACATACATTATCTTAAATTTTCTAGTAGCCACATTCTTTGAAAGTAAAAACAAAGTGAGATTAAATTTAATAATGTATTTTATTTTACCGAATATATTATTATATCAATATGTAATGAATAAAAAAGTATTAATGAAATCTTTTGCTCTTTTCTCCATTCTAAGTCTTTGAGATCTGGTATATATTTTACAGTTACACCTCATCTCAATTCATCCACTATATGTTCGCTGGAAATACTTGATCTGTAGTGAGAGTTCATACAGTTTATGGTTGAAAACAGCAGATTCATATACCCAAGTTGTTCCAAACATAGTGAAGTTTGTCAATAACTGAACTAAGTATCAGTTTTTAAATTTATATTTAAATTTTTTCAAGTTGAGTCTTTCAGTCTCACCAGCACCATTGCAAGATCTCACTAGCTGCCTGCAGCCAGTGGCTACGGTCCTAGACAGAGCAGCATGGCTCTAAAACAGAGCAGCTTCTGAATCAATGCTTATTGAGCCCATTAACCAAGGACAATGCAGACAATAGCCAGTGGTTGTGTCGAAGACAATAGGTCTCCAGCTCTTCCATAGCCCACCCTCCAGAGAGCCAAGTTTCCTATCACTAAATAATACCCCTCTTACTTCTTTCTGGCCAGAAACAATTTTAGGAATTAAAATCATTTTTCAGTTTTCCAGACTCAGCATTTTTAGTAGCGTTCTCATTTAGACCATCCACCCCTTTTCCTTGCTTCTGAATATGTGAACTTTGTCCAAATGATATTTTGTAGGTCCTGTGATATGGCCCAGGAAGACTTTCTAAGTTTGATGGAATTATAAGGACTGCTCGGTTTCCTGGACTTTTCAGAATGGAAAATCCTCAGAGCAGTTGTCCTCTGGAAGTGCTGCCTTTGGGCTATTTCACAATTCCCCGCCTCTAAGTCAGATATAGGTTGGTGGACGAGCAGCAGTGTTCTCTTGGCTGATCAAGAGCGTCTCCCTTTGCTCCGCTCAGTGTTAGAGAGATGGGGAAAGTCATCTGGGCTTACAGATTAGGTACGAGACTCAGAGGCATACCTTTTGAGAAGTCATAAATCATTTTCTGTTTATGAAAGCGCACGTTAAGACACCCATAAAATCTCCAAATAAACGGTGTTTTACTTTTCCTTCAAAATCTCAGTGGGAAAAGGTACTTCTGACTTTTCAAGTGAATAAAAATAATGAATCCTGATTACCAGGTTTGTTTAAACTGATTTGCAAAGCAGGTGGAAAAGCATCTAGTCACAGTGATAAGCATCTTCTAGGCATCAGAGGACGTATTGATTTCAGGGTCTGTATTTTTTTTACAACTAGTGTATATTGGGATGCAGGTGGTCATTACTCGGTTCAAATTTATCTTCTCTATTTGCATTCACTTATTTCAAAATGCCAATTTGTGAATACTGACTTCATAAATTTTCCATAGTAATCTCCCGTTTATTTTGGATATCCAATTTGGTATAGAATGGCTGCAGAAAGTTATCGCACACTGATCTCCATGGTCTGTCTCTGGGCAGCAGCTGCCAGAAATTTGAGATTCTCGAGTTTCCCCCTCGCACGCCAATAAGTTGCTTGTACTTCCTCTCTTGAAGCATTCACATCATTATTCGATGCCTGACTTCTCTGCTAAAAGGCAACAGCCGCAAAGAACGGGACGGCTGTCTTGTTCACCACTATGTCCCCAGTGTCTAGCACCATGACGAGGACACTAATAGATGTTTACTCGGTTCCAGTCTTTCCCTCTTCACACTGGGACAAAAGTCTTTGCAAGTATTCTGCCACCATTTGTGTAGATTCAAGCCAAATGTGGCTCGCAGTGCTACGATGTCTCGGTTGTCCTACTCACATTCCTCCTCCTCCTGCAGGGCTTAACCTGCCTGACAGCGGCCCCTCCTGCTGAGCACCTTGGCCTTTTAGGGGTACACTTGTCACTCCATTTTATAGGATAGTTTTACGCTGTTAAAGACTATTTCCTGTGATCATGCTGTGTTCTCAGATGGCAAACCTAGATTTATTTACGCTTGCCACCCAAGACGGGAATTTAACCTTGAAAATAAGTTAAAATTTGAAAGGCAGTAAATCTTAGGGCTGGAGTTTATAATTTCTTTCAGTTAAGGAATCTAGAGACCAGGTGTGAAGGAAGGGACATGGGCTAGAAGTAAAACAACTGGATTCTGCTCTGGCACTGATGTTAACTTTGAGCAATTCGCCTTACTTTCCTGAACCTTAATTTTCTCATCTGGAAAATGAAAGAATTTACTACATCAGGGAATGTGAATAAGTGGATGTCTTCCACTTCTCCCTCGTTTGCCCGTGGGAGATAGCACTAATCAATCAGTGCTGTATCAGAATACTTCTCGAGACAATGTTCCACGCAGCTACCACTCACTAATGTCGTTAGCACATAGACAAAACTCCTTTGTCATCCCTTGGCTACTTGACCTTTGATATACTCTCCAGCCTTAAAATTCTAATAGCTCTATTAAATAGATTGAAATTCAAGAGTACAATAATAATGATTCTTCACCATCAAGAAATAGTCTGAAAAAAAATAAAGAGAACTAATAACCTTTCTCTTTTACTTCTACTCAGGGTCATCACAAAGAGTTGTTCAGGTTGTAAAGCTTACAACTCACTGTGTGAATGGTGCTTCTTTGGTTTGTTCAGTGCACAACCTGCACAGCTGTTCATGGCCCTCTGCTTCCACAAATTCATTTCTAAATAGCTGTACCTCTGTTCTTTGACTTCTAATTAGTTTAATTTTATATATTCTTTCTAGAAGATTTATGATATATGAAAAATATCACCATAGGGAAATATTTTGATATCCTAGGCTCTTCATTATAATAGGATTTAAAAAATTATTTTTCTTGATTTAAAGAGAAACACGTGTACTGAGAACTCACAGGACATTAGCCTTTGCATATGAAACAATAAGAAAAAAATTTAAACAGCCAATGATTAGAAAGGAGAATGGTGGAATAGTCTTCTGATGCAAGCATCCATTTATTTGTACATTTATTTCATGAATATTTATTGATGTTCCAGACAGTATGCTAGACGCTAGAGATACATCAGTAAAATAATGACAGGTTTGATCACTATCTTCTTTGATCTGTAGTCTAATGGAGAAGGAAGGAAGGAAACAAGCATCTAGTAAATGGTAAGAGCAGTGCTATTAGAGTACATAAAGCTCGCCCAAGCCTGGTGTGGTGGGATGAGGAAGGCTTCTCTGAGGGAGGCTCACCTTGGCTGAGACCTGAGGAGAAGCAGGAGTTCACCAGGTCAAGTTGGGGATTTGGAGAAACAGTCTTCCTGGCAGAGGAACTAGTATGTGTAAAGGCCTGGAAGTGAGAAATGTCATGGCAATTCAAGGGACCAAAGGATGCTCGGTAAACTGGAGGCAGGGAGACAGCTTCAGGACGCTATTGAAGTTACCAGGTGAGTGATGATGATGCTGTAGACCAAGCTGTGGTGACGGAGATGGAGAGCAGTAGGATGCATACAGATTTGATAGCTATTTAACAGTTAGAATCAATGCTAGCATGATTGTTAGGTTATGGTAGGTGACTTGGAGGGAAGAGTTAAGTCAGATACCTAATTTAGACAATCAAGTGGGTGGTGGTACCATTTATTCAAACCCTTTTACACAAGAGATAGAGTGTGTTTGAAGGAGATGGAGGGTGGTGAAACGGGAGGGGCGATGTCGAGTTCAGTCTTGCACATGTTGAGTTTGAGTTGCCCATGGAACATGCAAATGGCTATGTCCAGGTAGCTGGGTATGTGAGCTGTACCTACAGAAAAAGTTCTGAGCTAGGGATATTTCATTGGTTTTTGTCATTATATAGCTCATGAAAATCTTGCAAGAGTCTGCAATGGTTTAGGGAAAAGCTGTCGATAGAGAAGAGCAGAGGCCCAGGAGTGAACCCAGAAAAATACCAACAATTCAGGGATCAGCAGAGAAAAATACACTTGCAGTGGGGACAGGGAAATGAGTAATTCAGTAGGGAGGGGACAAACCAGGTGTGTGTGGTGTCACAGAATCCAAGGGAAGAGAGGCTCTCAAGAAAAAGTGGCATTCATTGTTGTCAAGAGCTGTGAAAGAGACATAAAAGATAAGAACAAAAAATATTCCATTAATTTAGCAACATGGAGGGTACTGATAACCTTGATGGGAGTAATTTCCGTGTTGATTTTGGAGAACCCAGTAATCAATCAGTGGTAAATAGGGAACCAAGATTGCAGTGGGCTGAGACATGATTGGGATTTGAGACAATCAAGGAGCAAGTGTCAAACAATTCTTTTAAGACTTGGGGCTGTGATGGGAAAAGAGAAAGACCATCGTAACAAGAGACGGATGTAGGAGCCAGAAGAAGAGCATGATCTTAAGACGAGAGGGACTTGAGTGTGTTTAAATGCCAGTGGGAAGGAGACAGTAGACAGGGAGAGGCTGAGAATGCAAAAGAAATGAGGGGTAATCAGTAGCCACACATAGGAATGAAGGCACATCTTCCATTGCAACTGCATGGGAGGAGCGAAGGATAGTTGCTGCTACTTCTCTAATTTTGGTGAAAGATTAAGGTAGCATACATCTATTGGATTGATTTTTCTCTTTGAAGTGGAAGCTGCGGTTAAATTCAGAGTGATGGGGATGGTGTGAGAGTCTGAGATCTAAGGAGAGTGGCAATTCGAAAGAGCTGCTCTGGGATGTTAGGGAAAGTGTCGACTACAGAATCGGTGAGCAATGAAATTTTGTTTTGTTTTCGGTTTGAACTCCATTTCGTTGCTTCTAAGTTTATGAGAACTGTTTCAGAATCTTCCCTGCATTTCTTATTTCTACCTCTGCTCCTTCTTTTTTCTCATCTCCCCAATTTAAACTTTCCCTACTTTCTTAAACTAATGTACACAAACTGCCATGAAATCTGATGATAAAAGATGCCGCAAAATAAGTTTTGATTTTTGGTTTGTTGGCTTGTTTGTTATTTTTAAACCTAGGCCACAAAACTACCTTGTATGAAAGAAGAGAGTTATAGTAAAGAAGGATAGTTTTCCATTATTTCATTAATTTAAGGCCATGTGGCTAGTCCAAACAGATAATATAGGCCAGGAAAAGTCTACCTTGAGATTTTAACTCCCAAGATGGGTTTTCTACCTAATCAAAAGAACCCAATAATTGCTTAATCTCCTCTTAAATGGGTTTGTTTTCTGTGCAGTTTTACCCTTTAGCTGATTTCCTAAGTGTTAAATTAAGAAAGATTCTCTCAGAAGGCTCGCTCGTCATGTCCTAGAATCTCCCCTGTGTTGGAGTTGTCCAGCTTTCAGCGCTTTATATTCAGAGGACCTGATCTAAGCCATGATACCCCCTTTTTAAAAGAGAAAAGCTTAGCCCAGGCTGGATCATGCCTGTCACGTTCATCACTGGGGCCTGGCACAGTGCCAGACACATGGTGCGTGTTCAGTAAGTATGTGTAGGATGGATGAATGGATGGACGGATGGACAATGGCGAACGATAACCCTACCATCATCCCAGGGGGAGGTGAGAACTGCTGTGACTTGGAAAACTGGAGGGAAGAAGTAGTTAAAACAATCATCCAGTAAACTGGGCTGCTATCACGAGAATCCTGTGCTCCATTATGTAGTTACATACCAAGGTTACCCACCATCCATTACATACCAAGGTTACCAGCTCGTTGACTCTCGTTATTAACCCTCTTTGACGTTCTCCAGTTCCTTGACTTCTTTCATAACTGATCATTTTGTTAACTGATCCAATCATTTTTTCGATAACTCTTTATTGAAAACAAGAGCAGCTGCATGCCAGCTACCAAGCTGGAAGCTGGAGATACAGCAGTGAGCAAGGCAGATATGCTTCCTGCCCTCAGGAGCAACCATACTGGCGGGAGTTTTCCATTCCAGTGTCTTTCCTCTGCTTTTCCTCAAAAGGAGAATACTGACGTGTAATTTGCCTTATCCCCTTGAAGTTCTATGATTAAGGATTTTAGATTTAAACCAGTTCTTAATCCGTGACTTATGAATCTACAATCCCGAATCTTGTTGTTCATGTTCTTGGGTTTTGTTTTGTTTTTGATGTCCCTATTCTCCTTAGATATGAATACAAGCGTCTTGAAAGAAACTTGTGATTGGCATGGGAGCGCCACAAAGCCATTTTTGTAAATGTGAACTTGGTATTAAATGTCGGGTGTGTAGTACATGCGGAATGAATTACTTCTCCATAAAGGAGAATTTAAAGTAAATTAAAAGAACGTGAATTCTTTCCAGTTTGCATTGCTGACAAATGCAGAAACTTTGATCTTCCTTTGCTGAGAGGAATATGGCCAATGATACACAATAGATGTTGTAGCAATGTTCACTTACATACCTTTTTTTTTTTTTAAATCTTTCTTTCAAGAAGCTATCCTAGGATCTTCCTTTGACAGTGTCCTAGTTCTTATCTCTGCTACACACAGGCTCACAAAATGTTTTCTTTGAAGGGCATTTTGTTATTGGCTCTCTTTTTATTCTTCTTGCCATCGTAAACCGAGCTGAAGGCGTTCACTCGCCGTGGTGAGAAGGCATCTGGGTGCACACAACGTGGTGTGAACCTCTGGCTTTTCTCTGCTTGTCATTCCCTGAATGTAAGAAACAGGTGTACTGAGCAAGTCACTGCCCTTGGTGAACCCCAGGCGGGAAGGGAACGCTGTGTCACGGCCTTTTGTTACTTGGAGAGAATGAGTAGGTAGAAGGCTGCCTCAGCTGATAATGAGAAAACAGAAGGACTCGGTCAGGACTTTTTTCCCACTTTATTGCTGGCTATAGGTTTATTCATCCTGATTTGCTCAGGACAGTCCCAGTTCATATCTGTTCTTCTCGTGTAATTCTTAATAGCACCCCCATATACTCTCAAAGGTGTTCATATTTGGGCAATAAACTATAGGGTCACCCTAATTACGTGGACCGAAGAGGAGAAAACCTTGACTGCTAGAGACGGTCAGTGCTTGCCGTGTCTATATCTCCTAATGTTGGAACTTGGTACTTTTAGGGAATAAAATTGGGTGTGAAATATATGCAGAGTAGGTAAATGCAGCTAAATTAGTAAAAAGTTCAGCTTAGTTTATTGATCGCCTTGTATGTGCTCGGCACCGTGCCAGGTGCTGACAGCAGAGAGATAAGCTCTGTTCTCCTGAGTTCGCCTCACCCGTGCAAGCCAGACCTAAAAGCATACTGTCTTTCCTTAGCATCCCTTCACCCCTCCCCATGACTTTCTATATGAATCAAGTTTGTGATATTCCACTTCTGGGCTTTTTTTCTTTTTGGAGCTTTAATGGCAGTGTATCACGTTTTAATTAATAGAACATCATGTTATGAAACTGTTGCAACAAACCTTTTCCCTAGGCATCAGATGTGTTGTCAGTGAAAATTTGACATCCAGACATGAGGAACAAAAGAGATAAGAGAAATAATAGTGAGCTTTTTGTAAAGGATGATGATATAATGTTTGGGCATTTTAATGTGTTCCCACAGCCAAAAGTATCTTGTAAAGTATTTCCTTTAGAAATAAAACAAGACATCAGTCCAGAGGTACAAACCTCTTTGCCTTCCTCACTTCCTACCCTCCTTTGATGGGAGATCTCACGGCCATGACAAAAAGCCATGTTGAGAAAACCATAGAGTTTTATTGTTTGTAGATTTTTAAATGACTAAAGGAAGATACTGCCAGTACTAAAGACAAACAGAGAAGCTGACCCCGAGAGTCAACATAGCAGTCGGAGTTCAGTGCAGAAAGAGAAACTACTCTAGGTATGAGACTCAAAGCATATTTAATACAGAGGATTAGAAGCACAGTAAATCTTCAGAAAGGCTGAAGGAGCAGATTTAAACCTGGCTTCCAGGATAGATTTCGAAAGCCAGATAGAGCCGATCCACTAGGAAACTCCCATCCCTGAGGTAACCACTGAAGCAATGAGTTCAAGAACATGTTCTGTGACTGTGAACTCGGAATCGGGAAGTTGGAATCAAGAGGCTGCCACCTTCGTGGCTGCTGTTAACAACTGCCTTTTTCCAACCAGGAAGCTGGAGAATGGATTTTGGAACCATGATGTGGGAAACCTCGTATTTCTGTGACTAAGCTTGCCAACAGAAACAGCCAAAAGGAGCTGGGAGTTAGGCTGCACCTCACTTCCCCCTTCCAGATCTCTCACAAGTACATCTACTTGACGTAGGGTTGCCAGAGTTAGCAAAGAAAAATAATGCATACAACATACTTACACTAAAAAAAAAATGCATTGTTTTTCTGACATTCAGATTTAACTGGACACCCTGTATTTTATCTGACAGCTCTAACTTATTAAAACCTAATTCATATCCAGAATCCTAGATGCATAGAAGTCTGGCAAATGAAACTTTTAATTTCCAACCTGTCCAACTAGAAGGAAGGTGGTGTGGAGGTGTGAGCGAGCCAATCCATAGTATTAACCAAAGTAGATTTCCTACCGAGAACGGCTGAAGGTTTTCTGCCCGTCCTTTGGCTACCATCTAAATATTTTCACTGTGCATTCGTATACTCTCTGAAATCCTACCAATCTGTGATTCATCTGGCTTAACTCAGCTTCCTCTTTTTAAGATGTAAAAATCTCCCAGAATGTGAAAATGGTCAGACTACGCTCTGGAAATACGATTTCCAACAAGGTAGGAGAGAAGGGTTATTAGGGCATGAGGAAATGTGGGGGTAGAAAAGACCGGGCACCGGGACATGGAATGAGACAGGCAGATGCCCTCTCAGATCTGCTTTGCTTCCTGTTATGCTTTGGACAGATTCAGGCTTCAGAGAAGAAATATTTTCTTTTCGTATTTCTCCTCCCTTTGGTACCCTGAAAGATGCATGCTTCCCAAATCATGTAACCCGAAGTTATGTGATCAGAATGACATAGATCATCTATGAGAGAGTCAAATAGCTGTATATATGCTGGCCTGAGACATCTATGCCTATCGTTTCCGTGGAAATTTGGGTTTTGGGGTTCTGAACCATTGACTTGCAAATAACTTTTGGTTATGGAACTCTTTGTAAGTTGGGGACTGCTTTTACTTATTTTATGAGTAAAGATGTCAAAAGGAAGAATGCTGGAACTGCACCATGCTAATTAACTATTTAGTGAGAAGAAATGTCAGCCTAGAGCATGAAAAGAAATACTGCCTCTCAGAGAAGTCAAGGCTGATGGAAAACAATCATGCAAGCACAATGCCATTCTGCAGAAGTGCAGAATCTTGCTTTCGTCCCCCATTTTCCCTAGGATTTTTCTTGTCTGCATTTAAAACAGTTGGGTAGTTCAAGTTTCAAGGCTACTGATTGTAACAGAAAATCAGTAGTAATTGGAAGCAGTGGGATGTTGGGAGAAGTAATAAAGGTAGCTGCTCTCCAAGTTATCCTGTAGGACTTTCCATGGCAATGAAATCAGGCAGGGGAAGCTTGGCTAGCTGAGTAAGTGCGAGCAAACAGTCCTACAGAGAATGGGGCTGTCTCTTCAATCCTTTTATCTCTGGCGGTGAGTGGGAAGTAGGGGAATTCTTTGGCAGAAAACTGTATCCCGGGGTTGATGAGGGTTATTTGGCTAAAAGAGGTTATTGTTATAGTGAAATCAAACTTTCCACGAATTGTTTGCTATTAAAGCAAATTGAAAGTAGCATTGCATCTTCGATAAGGGAGGTGAACTTTGTAGATTAGCTTGTGAGCTTGTCTTGGAATAAAGGAGACTTACAAATTCCTTTTATTTCAGAGATACAGTAGGTTCATTTTCTCTTCAGAAGTCTGTGTTGCTTTTCATAGTGTCTGTCTTCTGCCTATAAAAACATGATAGCTATTTGATGAGAATTTGCCATTATCAGTAAATTAAAGACCCTCAAATTCTTTTTACTAATTATAATTTAATTTCATACATTTAATGATGTTTTAAGACACATGAGTTACTTTGTAACTCCCAACATCACAAAGATAAATTTGATTCCATAGACAAAGTGTTGTGCCAAATGAAATATTTCATTTAGGCAAAGAGAAGGGCACAGAAAAAATTAGTGGAATTCTCAACACTGTGTATAACTCAAACATTATATAGCAATGTTTTTCTGTGACTTTCATCATGATTTGTTGAAAAGAGAAGGTAATGAACATATGGTGTTTGAAAGGCCCAAGTCGTCTTCTAAATACTTCAGAATCTATTATTTAACTATGATCTTAGATCTAAAATCTGGTCTTTTGAAGGGTTCTATTTGCTGTGCATATTAAAAAATATGATTTCCATATCACATTATGGCATTAGCTATCAATACACAAACCAGGAGCTCAGAACAAATCATTCGGTATCATTTGGTAAATACCATGATTGAAGATACTTACGATTGAGGATCTGGATAGGCAAGATAGTTGGGGGTTTGGGGAATTCCATAGCTTAAAATCGTATTGATTTTACAGTGAAGAATAGTCCAAGTTACGTTTGAGGTTTCCAAAATGGACTGCCCGAGGAATGTTTTCTTGCTATCTCAGGCAGCAGGCAGTTTTCCAGGAGAAAGCATTCATCCATTCAGGGAGCTCTAACGTGTAGTTTCCACTTTTCTAGCAATTGCACTTAAAACCATGAGAATCGGCCCTAGGATTTACGGAGATCGGCTTCTCAGGACAAGCAGATCCTTCCAGCTTTTACCTGTCAGTTTGTCAGTGCTCGCGTTTGTGTCCGATAGAGAGGCTGTTTGATCTTCTTTTATTTTTTCCTATTCAAGCCATTAGCATGAAACAAGGACATGTAATCTTACTGGAGTAAAATTGGGGTCGTGCCATAGGCTAGCTGAATGAGTGCTCAGTGGCATGATGATATATGGCCGCTGCACAACAAGGCCTTTACCACATCAAATCTGCCCTTTCATTAGATGTTAAATCTCATTTGAAGAGATTTTATCATTATGGAAATTGCTCTGTAAATGTGCCCGTGATGAGCCCCAATAAAGTTTGCTGAGAAGAATTGAAGACAGAGGAGATGAGTCAGCAACTAAAACATTATCCTCAGACAGAGTTTTCCTGGCTTTAGGCAAAGCAGCCCGCGCAGTAACGGAAAATCTTCATTGACTCAGTGGTGTGTCTTCCCCAGATTCTTCCAGGGGGCTTTGCCTGTAGCACTATCGCTTCTTCAATAAGCTGAAGGAGGAGTCTGCTCTCCAGCTCAGTGGGCCTTTTTCTCCCCAACCTCAGAGCCATCACTTGAATTTATAGTTGCCAAAATGAATAATGCAATCTTCGCCTCGCGTTCCTGCCTCCATGCATGCATGCAGAGCAGGCCTAAGGTTCTTTAAATGAAAGATGGCTTTCTTTTCATGAAATAAAGAACACCTCTGCTTTCTTTTCAGGGTCATTTAAAAACATCTATACCACTGGGTTGTGGAAGGCACATGAGGAGGATTCTTAGGTAAAGGGTAAAGTCAAAATGTTCTTTTCTCTACAATAGGCATTGACTCATATCTTTGAGTAGCACAACTGATTTGAAGTTTCCTTTTAATCACGTTCTTCATTATCTCTTTCTTCTTTCTTGAACTGTTTCACTGAGCTGCACTTGCCCTGAGGTACAACTTCTGTGTATTTCCACAGGCCCCTGGTGAAATGCACCCTTTTCCTCCATGTTACCCACCCACCCCTCTTTTATTTGTTATTTCCCAAGCAGATGGCCGGTCAAAATGGGAAAGGGCCAGGTTACTTGAATGTGGTTAGAGTGACAAGAATTGCCTTGTAGCACCTAGGGACTGCCCTTTGATATGTCTCTCCCTCCCAAATCTAGTCATTTTGTGCCTAGGATCACTCTGACTAATTCCAAGATGCATAAATAAGCAAAATTCCATTTTAGTGACATTTTTTGATGTATTCTTCTTCCTGAGAGTTTTCCATTAAAATGATGCTTGAAAGATACATTGTCTTCATTCATTCATTGTATTTCTCGGAGGTGGAAGAAGCTACCAGCAGGCTCCTGCTCTCCATTTCCTTTTAGTGGGTCTCAGAAGCCCATGAAATTATAGGTCGTATTTTGTGTATATGGATATTTGTGCAGGTGTCTCAGGAGAGGATCCATTATTTTCAGAAAGGCATTCATGACCTCCAGGAGATTAAGGACCGTCATGCTAGACCAGTGGTTCATTCTCGAAGGGTGGTCCCTGGAGTAGCAGTATCAGCATCACCTGGGAACTTGTTAGAAATGCAAATTCTTGAACTCTGCACCAGACCTACAGAATCATGAACTCCAGGGTTGGGCCCCAGCAGCCTGTTTTAATAAGCCCTCCAGGTGATTCTCAAGCTCACTCAGGTTTGAGAACCACTGTGCCAGATAAACTACCAATACATGACGCAAGTTCACGTTCACAGGCACGTTTGCGTGACACAGAGAAAGCAGCCCTCTCTCTGCTACCCTTCATGGACCCCCCCCCCCCCCCCCCCCCCCGCACTGTCCACAGAGAGTTACTCAGCTCTGACGTGTATTCTTATCTTATCTTATCTTCAGCTTTAGTCATGCCCTCGGCTTCAAATTTCATTCTCCCACTTCTCTCCTGGTCAGCTCCTGTTCATCCCTCAAGACCCTGCTCGAATATCATCACTTCTGTGATGGCATCTGCAAATCTTGGCAACAAGGCTAATTGCTCTGTGTCCCCATAGGGTTATGTCCACTTTAACGTTATCACGTGTTGTTTGCTTGCCTGTTTGTTTAAGAGATTTTCAGGAGACTGTGGACCCCTTGAAATAAGAAACTTATATCTTGTGATTTTATGAGTATTTTCAGACATAGTTTAAGGGAGATCCTTCTTTCTGCCAATCCACAAAAGGGAAAAATCAGAAAGTCAAAAAGGAACAGAACTCTGACAGAACCAGGCAGAAGGGTTTTTCCCTAAGTCCCTTTATTTTCTACTTGAGATAACATTAATCATTAGGTATTACCCACATTGACTTCCCAGTCCCTTATTTATGAGGGTTTTTTCTGTTAAACTGTAAACTACGTCAGAAATTCAAGCAGAGATTCACCACAGCTGTACATTTCTTCTGCCTCTGTCTGAGAAGAATGGACCCAACCTTTGTCCACGGCAAAGCACTATGGACGTGACTTGTTTACCACTTCTCTTTGTTGGAGGGACCACGCTTCTTCACTTATACTCAAGATCAATTACAATGATGAAATCCAAAGGAAATTTTTCCTTTCTTACTCAGGGCACTGCAAGGTAGGTTTCCACTGTTCTGTAACATATTGCAATGTAGCTGCCATGTAAAAATTCTTATGATGCAAAATAATCTATATGGACGTTCTTTTTCCTGTTCTAGTTCTTTATTAAAACATATAATTTATCTCATGGCCATGGAATGACTTACGCTTCCCCAAAGCTTACTCTCCTGGTGATAGTTTTTCAAACGTACGTATTCTCAAGATGAAAGAAACATCATCTCATGACCAAAGGCTATGAATGCCTGGGCCTGCTTTAGCAAGACGGCCCAGGGTCTCTAGGATGTTCTGAATGGAACTGAATGTTTTGGGAAAGATTTGCAGGTATACAATGGAAAACTCGTGAATGGGTTTCTGGCCCCAGCACAGTGGATTCCAGGAATGAAGGAACATCCTAGATATTTTTCCAGTTTCCTCATTTTTGTCACCTTTCCTTTGGCAGACATGCCACTGTTACCTACCTTTATAATAATGTCCACATGCATAGCCTTTCTCCTTCCTTTTCCTTATACATTGAAAAAAGGGTTACTGTTTTCTCTCCATCACCGTCCACCCTATTCCATGGGAGAAGAAAAGCTAAATAGGGTGAAGTAACTCCCTAGGCACAAAAAACCCATTACACTTTCCAGAAGAAGTAATTTGCTTTACTTGGTAGTAGGCAGAAATTAACTCACCAAAGAACACCAGGGAATCAGATCCAATTATGTCAGCAGGACTTTAGTTAACATCATGATACTAGAACTTTCTTTAACATTCAAACTTTATGGATACCTAGAATTCATTTTAAAGGTAATGTCGCTAAGCTTTAGGCTAAAGAGTACCCACTAATGAATACAGTTGTGTCCAATGTGCGTTTGTGAATTATTTGGAAATTATCCTGTTATTTAAAGTGAAAAAAATATAGAAACATCTTTGATTTATTACATCATTAACCTATTCTAAACAATTACCTCAGTGTAGGGTTGTTTTGTGGTTGTGTCGGGATATCATGAGGGTTTTTTGGGGGGATGAAAGATGGAATAAAGTTGTTGTTCTGCACTTGCAACATTCATAATTAAAACAAGCCAGAGGAAATTAACTACATGGCTGTTATGATTTCTAGCGTATTACCAAAAATAATCATGGCACTTCACCATATGTTCTTGCCTTGTTCTTACATATTGCTGTTGGGATAAGATGAGACTTGACATCAACTAATTGCTTATTTCTAATATACAATCTTGAACTACACTGATTCTCTAGAGGAGAAAAATAGCTCTGTGACAAAGAGGTTCAGGAAATAAGAGCTTTCCTAACTTATAACTCTGTATGTAAGATAGACAAACCGTACAGGTAAATATAACCAGATGTGTATTGGTCCATAGGAAGATAGTCGCCAATTTTAAGAATAAGAATGTATCCTGTTCGTTTAGAGTCCTTCAAAATCATGAAAGGTATTAGTTCTGAGTAGACGAGGAGGAATAAATAAGTTAATACTTAATTGGAAAACAATTCAGTTGCCCGGCCATTCCTCGCAGGGCGTCACGGTAAATTTCCCAAACCAAGTATCTCACAAGCGGCTTAATGAGGTAATTATTGTGTTGTATTACGTGTAGCCCAGGTCAGAAGCCACTTGCTTTGTATTTGCGGGGTGAGGGGAGGATTGGGGGAGCAAGTAAAAAGAACATCAATTCAGACAGATCTGTGCTCTAAGCCTGTTTCTGCCACATAACAGCTGTGGGATTTAGACGGGTTGCTTCATCGCTCCAGACTGTGGTTTCCTCAGCTGGGGGATAAGAAGGCCTACTTGATAGAGTTGATGTAAAGGGTTTATAAGGGGTCTAAGTAATAGTTTCTTGCCCTGCTTCATCCCGCTACTCCACCTCCACCCCTCCTCGTGGCTCTGCACTAATAAATATGTTTCAATGTCGGAAAGGCCCATCTGGTCTTTCTCAGATAAGGAGAGTTATCTTCAAACAGACGGGATTCCTGCACATAAAACATAATACAAAACCAAAAGTACCTTCAGCCCTGTAGACTTTTCATATGTGGTTGTCTCTATGATTTAAATGTGCAATCTAGAGTAGAGAGTGTGAAGGCCTTTCAGGATTACCATTGGCAATGATCTTCTGAAAGATGTCTCATGTAGGAAATGCTCACTCAATTAGGAGCAATGAAGGAGTATAGCAATATCTGAAAAAATATTGCCACACAATGTAGGTTTTTATATGAACTTGAGATATATTAGTAAAAAGGAAAGCTCAGCCTGCCAAAGGGCTGGTTTTATCTTTCAACAGCAACATTATGAAGGCATGCTATTCTTTTTTATAACTTAAGGGCTGAGCCAGATGGGTACCAACATTTTTTCCCCACCAGGTCTGTGGCATCTTAACTTTTTAAAAATGCCTGATAGGATATATTTTAGGTAGGAGTCTCCTGTGCCTATATGCAGTATTGGTATTAATGCCCTTGTCTTGTCCTTGTAATTTACTTGGCACCAAGGGGTGAGTGTGCATGTGTATATGTGCTTGAAACACAGCATATATAAAGTTTGTATTACTCCTAGGGAAATGAAACTTAAAATAACATTTCTATCTTTAAAATGCTTTTGTGAATAGTTGTCACTTTGCTGAATTCTGCCTTCCAAAGGTAGAGCAAGAGAAGGATGAAATTGAGTCACACATGCAGCTATTTCTATAATGTGTGAGCACTCGATGACGGTAGCATCCCTTCTCCCTACTTCGTCCCTGTTTCTAGACCCACTTCATTGGTTCATGAATGGCCTGTCAGCTAAATTTCCTACGTCCATTGTCTCCCTGCTCCCATTTACCCTGAAAACTGTCCCCCCAAATAATCATTCTCAAATAGGTTTTTTGACCATATCATGCCCGTACACGGGAATCAGCAGTGGAATCTTATCCTTATAGAATCAGATACAATCTCCAGGCAGCATTCAAAGCTCTCAATGGCCACTCTGTACCCTTTGATCCTCATTTTTGACCCTTTTCAGCACTGCTTCTTAGCTCCTGCCTTCAGCTCTGGCTCCTGTCTCTGTGCATTTGATATTCCTTTTCCTTGGAATGGCCTCCTGTATTCTCTGCTAGCAAACTTGGAGTCATGGAGGAGGGTGAAAGGGGCACCAGAGAGATACATTTTAATGAAGGCCCTCAATAGATGGGGCATTGGCTTAGGTACTTAGATGTTCTACTCACATCACTTCATCTAATCTTTGCCAAAACCTTATAAGGTAGATATTATTAGCCTTATTTATAGATGAAAAAAATAGGCTTTGAAATATTTTATAATTCGCCAAAGATCACAAAGTTAGTAAGTGGAGGAAGTTCGAATCTAAACAAATCTTATGATGCCAAAGGCGGGGCTCTTTCCACTGTGCCGTACTTTATCCCAATCTATGTTAATTACTCCCCCCATCCTCTCCAGACTTTAAGACATACTCATGCCTTCATGTACTCTTTAATTATGTGAACTTTTGTAATTCTTCCTCAACTGTTCAAATCAGATTCCTCTCCTGAAGTATAAGCTCTAACATAATCATTAAAAAATCACCACCCAAACTCTCCTTTGATCCCTCACCCCCCCTTTAGGTGCTGCCCTATTTCTCACCTAAACTTCATCGCCCAACTTTTTACTGGTGCTGTGTGTTCAGTCAACCTCCTTGAGTCTTCTTACTCTTACATCTATTTCCACATCCCCTCTGAAACTGTTCTTATCAAGGTGACCATTGACCTTCCTCGTTCTCATCTAATGTAACCAACTTCTCAGCAGTATTTGACACAGTTGGCCACTCCTTCCTTTTTGAAACCTTCTCTTCTCTCTTGGCCCCCATGATACCATAATTTTTTAGTTGTCCTCCTACCTCTTTGGCTCTTTCTTTTCTGTTTCCTTTTCCAGGCTTTCTACTCCTACCTAATCTCTGAATGTCAGTGGTCCTCAGGACTTGGTCCCAGGGCCCTTCTTGTCCCTCTGCTCTTTCTCCCTAAGTATGCTTGCCTATTCCGATGGCCGTAGATAGTATCGATAAACCGAATGATCCCAAATTCAGAAAGCCAGCCCAGAACTGCCTCCTGAGTTTCACGCATGTATTTAAAATCTCTACTTGAGTGTCTTACAGTCATTTTAAAGTGTAACGTGTTGAAAACGGAACAGAGAACTGACTTTTCCCCCAGTTTTCACCATCTCAGTAAAAGACACTACCGTCCATCTGTTGTTCAAGTTAAAAATTTGGAGTTATCCTTGAGATATCCCTCTCCTTTATTCTCATCATCTAATCCATTGGTATGTGTAAGAAATCCACATTATATCTCACATCAGTCCACTTCTCTCCTCTGTAATCGCCCTAGTCCAGGCCACCATTATCTCTTGCCAAGATTAGAAGCCCTGGCCTCTGACTGGTCTTTCTGTTTCTTCTCCTGCTTTCTTTAATCTCCACATAGCAATATAGTGACTTATTTAAAGCCTAAATCAGATCATATCACAACCCTGCTTTAAAAGCTTCTGTTTCTTTCCCTTGAAATACAATTCGAACTTCTTACCATGGGACTTCCAGGCCCCACATTATCTGAAGCCTCTCTTCCCTCATGTCCAGCCATATTTCTTTCCTAGTAAGTTCTAGCCAAGATCTTTCCCACCACAGAGCTGATGCAAAGGCCTCCCTTTTAACCTGGGAGAAATCCTGTGCCCTTGGATTTTCCTATAACTGGTGTCTTCTCATCCTTCAAGTCTCAACTGAGCCTTCTCACATAGGTGTTTCTTGACCACCATAAACAGAGCTCACCCATCAACACCACATGGACACCATTATTCTCACCACCACCCCCCATTTGTTACCTTCAGAGCCTTTTCTTATTTTATTGAACATTTGTCTGTTTACCATATTTCTCCCCTGTTTACCCTATTTCTCTCTCCATTTATCCTATTATGCTGTGAATGTCAGGAGGGTAGAAGTTTGGGGTTTTTTATTTACCACTACGGACTTGGATGCTAATATGTTAAATATCAGTGGAAGGAAGGAAAGGGGAGGGAGGGGGAGGAGAGAGGGATGAAGGGAGGGAGGGAAGGAAGGAAGGAATTAACTAACTTAAGGGCCGGGACTACATCTTTCTTACATTCTGTGTGCCCAGATCTCCTAGTGAAATCTTGGGCATACAATAGGCACTTAATGCATGTTTGTGTGATGAATAAATATGCAGGACATTTTTGCACTGTGACAGAATAAAAAGAAACTAGGAAAAACAAGATGCAGAAGAGAAAAGGTACTTCCCATCTTACTTCCAGTCTAGTCTCACTGAAATGAACTCTTCAATTTTAAAAAGTAATTTTAAGAATAGAGTAAACCAGAGGGTCAGACAAGGAAAAAAAGCATCACGTGTTACCAGAGTTGGGGATTGCTTAAGGCGGTCTGACAAATGGGATTTTGCTCAGTTTCCTCTGGGGTAATCCACCCTAGGCCGGGCATTTTTAAAGATTAGATTTTGAAATAAAGCTTTGCACCTGGGAATGTACTGAGGCAGGAGAGCATATCCCTCCTCTCCACTGTTCTAGTACTTAAGTGTGAGAATTTTCGAATGAGATATGAAAGCAAAGACAACAAACCCTGCAGGATAATAGTCTCTGAGGACCTTCATAACAGCCATTTTTAAAGCAAAGCCTATGGACTCCTAAATCCATAGCCGCTCATTTAAGATGCATTGCCATGCAGCGGACCTGAAAACACACTCCTTATCTACCTCGAGCCACCAGGCTCCGAGCCAAATGCCAGTCCTCAAATTAACTCTTGTTTCCTTTGGGGTGACAACTTTGCTGCTTTTAAAAGTATTGCAATGGCCACATATAGAATAGAAAAAACAGTCACACCCAACTGTGACTCTGTACCCAACTGCATTTCCTGAGCAAGTTAGAAACCTCTGGTGGTTAGATTAGAGTCCTTATAAGGTCAAGATTGTGAGTCCAATTCCTTTATATGGATGCTTCTCCAAAAATCCATTAGGAAGGATAATTCTGTTTTGTTTTGCTAGTTTTAATTTCCAATCCGTAACAGACTGATGCTTTTGTAACGTGCAATAAAAATGAATTACTTTTAAAAATTACATAAACCAGACACACAAAATGCAAGCCCATGCTTTTTATTTTTAGATCGCTATAAACATTTCTCAAGATTTACTCTCAATTTCTGTTCTCATACTGGAATGTGCCTGTGTGTCTATGTGTGTGTACTCCAAAACCTCAAGTTTTAGAGCCCATGTTTAACAAGTCACTTTGGATAATCAAGCTAAGGGAGTTTAACTTTTGTATGTTTGTTTTTGTTTTGTTTAACTTTAAAGCATCAACGCCTTTTCAGGATAACTCTGTTGGATAAATCCATTTAAAGAGTTTGACATACACTGCTTCCTTCTGAAATCAAGTTTACTGAACATAAGTCTGCTTTTCTTACTCATTCAGGATCATCATCATTAACATTAATTATTTTGCTTCGCTTTAAAGCTTGATGATGCCTTCAAGGGCTAATAATAAATGTAGGGCTCTTAGTTTCCACACTGTGTGACCCTGGTCAACTATGCGTGCCCGTGGCTCCTTTTACACCTTTCTGGTTCCCTGTCAGGTGTCACTTCTTGCTAATCTCATTTAGCCCTTAAGGATAACTTCTCCCCTGCTTTGGATCTTCTGTTTCTGACCTTTTAAGTTCTTGGAAATCAGATCATCGCTTTGTTTTTCCTTCCAAGCTTATTTGAATTAGGTAAAAATTATCAGTGAAGAGGAACTAATGACCTTATCCTTATTCACATACTAATTGCTTTCAGAAAAGTTGAGAGACAGTGTGTCTATAATGAATTCTGTAGGGAGACTTGGTCACATATTTTTATTCATCTTTTTCTTTTGTTTTTTTGGTTACTTCTCAGTTATGTTCAAAATAGGAAGGTTATCATTTGCCACGTTCTTTTTTAGAGACAAATAATTCCATATACATAGGAAAGAAAATATGTGGGTACTCTTACCTATGATGTTTTAGAATAGTGTCATAACCATTTGTTCGGATAATAAAAAAAAAAGTGTATCGCACTAACTAATTCTTGGCATCGCCCTTCTTTATTTTTCTTCTAGTAAAGATTTGTAACTTTCCATGTTCTTCCCCACTTGTCTTCTAACTCATGAACTCCATGGATTGTTCTCCTTGACAAATGAGATAGTACAAATTTAATATTCAATAATCTTGTCTTGGTCCTTTCCTTTTCTTCATAAGCTTTTCTTCTGAGTGGCTTCCTAAAAGAAGGTCTTGATCCTACTTAGTTTAAGGACCTCAATTACATTCTACCTGTTTCTTCTTAACATTCATCATCCATTCCAATCGGGTTGTACAATTTATTGTCCCAGCTCACAAACCTAACTAACTCCCACCTTTCTGCTATTTCCATGCTATTCTTCCCACTTGGAATACCGTCTTCCTTCCACCTCTCTCAGTCCTATCCCTCCTTTATGGCTCAAACCAAGTCCTGTGACTTCATGAAGTCTATTTCTATAGCTCAGTTTCCACATCGATTCTCTTATAATAGAAACCCTTACATTAGCTATTACTTATTAAAAGCTTGTTGTGGTGTGGATGCTGTTCAAAGTATTTTACAAAAATCATTCCATGTAATATTTAAAACCAACCCAGCAGGTAGGTATTATTATTTATTATTTAGTGAAGCCAAAGAGATTAAAGAGTTTAAGTTAAACTTATGCAACTAATAAGGAAAAGAGAAGGGAGAGCCTCAAACTATGTCTCTGTAACTGTAATTTGCCATTAGTTTTCCGTGGAGGCTGAGAGAGGGGACTTATGACGGAAGTAGGCTAGACTCTCAGAAAAGAAGGAAGTGTGAGATTTGAAAAAGCTCTCCAGGAAACAAGATACTCCCTATTCCTAAAACCACCACACTATGAATATATCGCTTGCCTCATATCAGAGCTCTCTTGATATTCACAGCTGAAGTTGCTCCATGATTATACAGAACTGTAGGCTATGTGTTTCTTTTGGGGGAGGGCTACATACAACTTTTCCTTTTGGACCCGTTTTCTCAATTATTCTATGTTCTTTCTTAGATTAGATATACTCTGTGCACTGCTTCAGATCTATCTCACCGTCTCCATTTTAACAAGACCATAAAATTACTCTTTGAGTACGGAAAGTGTTGTTCTGCGTTGTCTAATGGCAGTGCTAGATTTGCGGAAATTTGGGCAGGAGTATTATTGAAAGGAAAACTTTTAAAATTAATAGGAAAAAGCTCAGAGGTAATACAGCCTAGTGGTTAAAAGCACAGTCCTTGGAGACCAACCGCCTGAGTTTGAAGTCTCGCCACATGGTTTAATTAGCTGTATGACCTTGGGCATTTTTGCTTAACCATTCTGTAGTTTCATTCTCTTATATATAAAATGAAAATAATAATAATGCCTACCCTAGAGGGTTACCGAGAGGATTACATGAGCTCACGTATATGCAGTGCGCTGCACAATGTCCAGTGTACCGTAAGTCTTATATATTTTGTTCCTGTTGCTGTTACTGCTATTGCCTCTGTTGTTATATAACAAATACCTTTTTTTTCTGTTCATTAGTTATTTTCTTCTTAAAGAATACAATAACAAAAAGAAGAGGAAAATTAGATCACATACATTGAATGTATGACGAAGGCTCGAGTGACCTTTTCTAGTTGTTAGAAGTTAAATAAAACTACTTTAAAAATATCTGTGAAAATTACTTTTTGTCCTGATTGGCTATCCTCTGAGAACTCCTCTTGATTCTCCATACCAACCTGCTGCTTTTCTGTGGCCCCTGAGTCTAAGGTTAATCTTAAGATCAATGCCATCATGGTAGCTTTATGCAAATGTGAATGTGTTCCTTCCTACCTTCCCTGTCGATGTCTCCCCACCTAGGACTCATGCTGCCTGCTTGTACTGAAAAATCTCCACTGCGGCACGCCAACCTCCTAAAGAAAGCCTTGTATTCCTCATTGATACTCATCTCCATTTTAGAGCAACTTTCCTGAGTCTCGTAGTTTGACAGATTCCCCGCCAGCCTGCCATCCCAAAGGGACATGGCCAAACTACATTTATGCTGATGTGTCAAGTCGTTACCTAGCGTAATGTTCACGCAGCTCTTGTAGACAAAGGAATGAGTTCCTGATGGGAGAATTTCTGTTCTGGAAGCAGGGATATTTTCTAGTAAGGAGACCTTTTCGGTGCAAACAATTCTGGCTCACAGGTGGTCCCGGATGCCCAATTGCAAAATGAGAAGGGAAAAGGGTAGTCAGGATTCCATTTTTCATTCAGAACAAATCAATCTATGTGGGTGAATTTTTTGTTAAAATCAGCAATGCTGTCTTGCCGTGTGCTTTCTTCCTCAACAGTTGTTTTTTCCCCCTTGTTCGAAGTAGCCTAGTTCAGCTTCAATAATTAGTATCTGTTACAGCCAATGCTTAGAATAAACGGTGGGTGGAGACAGCCCAAGATCTTCCAGAGTCAAAAGAACTGGATCCATTGCCCTGTTCTAACATTGGCTAGATATGTGACTTTAGGCAAGTCAGTTAAACATCTCTGAGCCTCAGTGCTCTCATCTGTGAAACAGAAAATATTACGTACATCACAGGGCCAGGAGGAGGAATAGCTGAAACAGTACATTTGTAAGTGCTTTATAAACTGTAAATCCCTCTACTCTACGCGTGTCATTTGTTGCTCTAAACCACCACCATGACCTAGACCCGTAGGACTGAGTTGAGTTACCTTCCTGCCAATTCTGACTACTTCAGCCACTCCTGAATTTCCAAGGGGAAAAGTTTTAATCCCCGTATCTATGAGGTTTGGCAGGGAATTCTCATTAATATTTAGTTGGTAATATGGATGAATTCAATAAAAAGTGCACAGTAGATTTTAGGAAAAGTAAAGACATAACTGTCTCTTGCAGTCTTCTTGTATTTCCCACGGTGTTAAGACGAGACAAATAGTCAGTCCTCAATGAAACCTGATTTATTGATCTTATATTCTTTTCTTTCTTGATGATACAACAAAGGTGTTTATATGCAGTGTAATGTAAATAGCAAAGATGAAAATAGCAAATTCATGAATCAACATCCTATTTATGCTTGGGGAGACCTCTCATTTACTCAACAAGATGTTGATGACTTCATGATGCACATAATCTGGAGGAACTATTCATTGAGCCTGGGTCTCTGCTGTAAATGCACATGTACAAAGTCAAGTATGCTGTAATCTATATGCACGTTAATGTAGAAATCTGATTGTAGTAGTCAAAATATCTTATTTTCTTGAACAACTAAAGGTTTGCTTTTAATCCCCTAAGTATGCACTCTTGAGGTGAAGTTTTAAGTAGCATACAAATCAAATACAAGAAGAAAAATAAAGTAAAAGAGAGACGTGAGGGAATTATGTGGATAACTTTGATCTGTTTGGTTTCTAGTCCTGAATTATTTAGACAAATTAACCTCACTTTTCTCTTTTGCTGCAAAAGTGGCAAATTCAGGGGCTGGCCCCATGGTCAAGTGGTTGAGTTCACGTGCCCCACTTTGGTGGCCCAGGGTTTCACGAGTTTGGATCCCGGACGCAGACCTAGCACCACTCATCAGGCCATGCTGAGGTGGCGTCCCACATAGCCCAACCAGAAGGACCTGCAACCAGAATATACAACTATGTGCTGGGGGGCTTGGGGAGAAGGAAAAAAAAGTGCCAAAATGACTCTCAGAGCACAGGAATGTGCTCCATGCAGTAGGGTATGTTTTTCCATGCAGGTACGCAAACATAAAATAGATGTATATTTGGTCTAACTCCATTCGGTAACAAGCCCAATACTAGTTTTCCATCACATAAGCTCGTTTCAAAATCATGCTATTTCCTTCCAGAAAAGGCCAGCTTGGGATGGAATAGAGATAGATGCTGCTTGATCTGTTTTAGTATTTTCATTCTTTCACTTTTGGATGCGGTTCTCTCCGTGTTCCCCCTCCTGCCTTCCAGTCAAAGAGAATGGGACAGAATTCTCTTTACAGTCCATCAGTGATCCTTTGGCTGCCAAAAATAGTGATGAGATCCATTCATTGCCCATCTACCTTACTTCTCAAACATTCAAACTTTTGCTTCTAAGAGGCTGTGGTTGAAAACACGGGCCAGTTCTTCAGAATTTCTAGCATGTTATTGCTGCCACTCTTCCTCCTTACTTTAGGAGAGTAATTTAATTCAATTTTAGAAAGAGAGAAAAAAAAAATCTTTCTAGTTACACAGATCAACCCAATTGTTCGGAGCTTCAGAATGAATTTTTAAACTTGTTGAACAGAAGCATACAAATCTCTAAAAGCAAGTCAGATAATGTACAAAGCCTCCATTCATTGTGTAGGCAGAAAGGAATGCTAGTACCCGGCAGCTCTCTAAGGAATGTTCCTTTGGCTTTGACTGTTCTGCTGGGAACAAGGAGGGAAACACATATATAAAATGAATTTATAATGTCTCTGGCTTATAATGGCAAAATGATAAGAAAAGTTGGCTGTTTAATATAAACTGTCAGTTGCATATTCCAGGCCTCCTCTCTTTGAGGTTCCTCCCACATCCACAGGCCTGGCTACCGTTTAGTGAGGAGTACAAAGTGGCTGTTTATTATTATTGACTGGTGAGGCCTGTGCTCCGAAATTCATTCTGTCAACAGAATGTAAGCAAAGTTGGCATTTTAAAGCAAGGCTCTTTCAGTCGCTGGGTTTTCTCAGGATTGCTATGCAACAGGATCAGTGCTGTAGTCCTCGGTTCAAGCTGAAAATGTTACACAGGAAGACATACCATGTAAAGGTCAGATTCTTCTACTATGATGATTTTCTTGATCTGTGTGTATACAAATGAGGTTGAATGCATCACCTCTTATCATAACTCTTAGCAAGGTCCTATGGACTTTCTACTTGTCAAGCCTAAAGTTATGATGGTGTTTTAAATGGGAAATCTTGCTAATAAATGTATGATGCTGTAATAAATGTATGATGCTGTAATACCAAGGTGAACTTAATGTGTATTGTCAAGAAGATGTTCTCCTGTGATTGAATCCCATTAATGTGCTGGTGCTATAGACCGAGTACAGCTTGTTCATTAGTCTCTCCATGCTTTTATAGTCAGAGTCAACTTTCCAGATTACTGTGTGCGTGGAAAATATGACTTGACTCATAGTGTAATGAAATGATTGGCACTGGGGTGCACTTTATCATGGAATTTTATTTCATATCACTTCAATAAAATGATCTATTTTGTCCCTGGACTAGAAGATATAACTTATGAAATTTTTAAAGTTATAAATATATTATGTTCCAGTTCATAGTGTAAAGGAGTAAATTTATTATACCTAATAAATGTACCTATAAATTTTTAAATTATACCTATTTAAATAAAGAAATAAATTAAACCTATACGTAATAAGATGCCCATTTTCAATCTACATAATAACATAAAGAGATAATACGTGAAGAAAAGTGAGTTGGAGGTGAATCTTCTTGTTATTGGCCCAATTAAAATGTCTTTTGAACTAATAGTTTATTTTTTGCAGTTCTCCAAAGTCCCATTCGTAGCTGGTGCATTTTGTTTGGTAATCTTGTACATCTTCTTCTTCCTGCTGCCCTGTAGGACCTGCAAGGAGAAATCGAAGCTCATACAGATATCTATCACAACCTGGATGAAAATGGCCAAAAAATCCTGAGATCCCTGGAAGGTTCTGATGACGCGATCGTGTTACAGAGACGTTTGGATAACATGAACTTCAAGTGGAGTGAGCTGCGGAAAAAGTCTCTCAACATTAGGTAGGAAAACATCAGGGGCAAAAAAGCCAGAAATGAATGAAAACGGCAAAATTTTCCTTGTTTTCCTAGCACAGGTAGCTAATATCTCATATGTTTATGTAAATCACCCAGTTTCAGAATGATTCCTTTTATTTTGAATAAATGAAGCATTCATTTGCTTAGTATGAAGCTGATACTTGAGGGTTCAGATTAGATTAAAATGGTGATGTTTTCTAACCACGGGAGAGATGCATATGAAGACATTAGAGTGAATTTAAATGAGGAACAGAGCTCTCCTAATTTCATAGAGTTCTTTCTTGGTTTATCACAGGGTTATGCAAAAAGTGATCAAATTAATGTATGTTTATCATGGAATTCTTTCTTTGGCATTACTCTAAATGCATAACAGAGGACATTCTTTAAATACCGTAACACATTATAATTAACAGTGGAGAGGAGACCTCTCCATGGCTCCTGCAGCTAAGGAGAGATTATAGCAACTTTCTGTCTTTAGCTTCCTCTCAGATTTTGTCACCACATCCTCTGTCGGCTAAGCCTTTAGTTGTTCTCTACTCCTCTATTTTGTACATTGCCCCTTTCCGAGTATCACCTTTCTCTTGAGAAGTTAATGGATGCATCTCAGCGTGTTTGTAAGGAGGCCAGAGTGAAGCTCTTGCTATACCCATTTTGCAATAGTTCAGTGACAAGGAGCAGAGATAGTAAGTAAAATGCCCACTGTCGCCCAAATGACGTAGGAAGTACAGGGAGTAGAAGTCACGCTTCCTGCTTTCTACTCGGTTGCTTTTCCTAATTCACTTCTCTTTATAAAAATATTTTATGCTTTCTTCTGTGTCTAGAGGAGGGATGGTAGAAGAGGACAAATGGACTTCCTAACAGTTATGAGGGAATGCATTAAACATTCGGAGTACTTACTACCTATAGGCCACAAGATTACAGAATATTCTTCTTTTTTTTTTTTTCTGCTTTATCTCCCCAAATCCCCCCAGCACATAGTTGCATATCTTAGTTGTGGGTCCTTTTAGTTGTGGCATGTGGGACGCCACCTCAACGTGGCCTGACGAGCGGTGCCATGTCAGCACCCAGGACCCGAACCGGCGAAAACCTGGGCCGCCACAGCGGAGCGCGTGAACTTAACCACTCGGCCAGAGGGCCAGCCCCAGAATATTCTTCTTTATAGTTCTTCGAAATCACCCAAACTTTTGAAATATAGCATATTTACTTCTATAATGAAGAAAAAATATAACTGAAATTTATTAACTCAAAAGTACTCTTGTGAAAATCTACACTTAATGTGAAATAATAATACTGATAGCAACTAACACGTGGTACTTCACATACCATGCAATGTCATGGGCACTTTATGTGTCTCGATCCATTTAATGCTCTCAGCAGCCCGAAGAGATAGATCCTATTATTCTTCTGTCCTTACGTTAGAAGAAAGTGAGGCACGGACAGGCTGAATAACTTTCCCAAGGTCACTTAGTTAGTAAGTGGTAGACCCAAGATCTGAACACACAGAGTCAGGCTCCAGAGTCTGAGCTTTTAACCATCATATTATACCATAGAGTATAAAAAAAGAAGGAGAAGGTAGGACTCGCCCAACTTTTACACATAAATACATAATAAGTGAAAGGATGAAATAGAGAAGCAGATTTCTAGAAGTAGGAAAAGATTTATTTCTATTGTAATAAGGTTTTTCCCCCAAGTTTGCACCCCAGCTTCCAAGACTCTTCACTTTTATTTCCCTCTTTGGTCCATGAATTTTGTGTCAATGTGTCGATGATGAGTTGGGGGCAACAATGGGCAATGGCATTTTCAAAGATAGGGAGGTTCCATTCGCTTTCTACAGCTTAAACTCTAAGAGAGGTCAGGAAATGTAATGACAAAGGCCATTTCGTAACATCTGTCGTTAAAAAGGAATGAAACATGTGAGATGGAAAAGATACTGGTAGGTAAAGTGAAGAGAATAAAGTTACTCCTTTTTTCAGGAAAGAAAAAGAAAGGTGCTGTAACTGTTCTGAACATCACTCAGTGCCTTTTCTCTCCTTCATGTGAACTTGATGAAATAAAAAGAGAATTGAAAGCAGCAAACAGCATGTCAGCCAAAATATGGGCTCTTCATTCTCAGCAATTTCCCATATGCCAGCTACTGCAGTTTAATTCTTGCTGTCATTAATCAAGTAGAGAAAACAGTTACCTTAGCTTATCTAAGGTGTTGCAATTCTAGAATTTAAATATTCAGATGAACGGCTTTTAAATAGGCCTCTCTAACAACACAGGATGTGTTATAAACACTCACTCATAAAAAGGAAAGAAAGAATTCTTCACGTCAAAGCGATTCAGTTTATTTCCTGACACTTGGGTGAAATAAGGATATCAGTCAATCCATACTGAATGGCAGAGTTCAGTTGAGAGAAGCACAGTTGAGGGAGTAATTTGGGATGGTTATGAAATAGGCTAGATAAACACCGGAAATGTTAGACACGGAACCATTAATGACACTTACAAGCTTTCGTTGTGAATCTAGTCAGTTCCAAAGATACCCTGGAAAAACAGCCCTGTGTTTGCCTAAGCTATAACATATACTAAAAAATTACAGTTGGCTCATTGTTCTATAAGGGATTCTGAAGCCATTTTATATTTCAAAATATAAAAACCTTAGTACTTAATTTCACAGGTGTCCATTTTTAATGAAAAATAATTGAGTTTGAACCCAAATGATTTTCATGTATCCCTTTGCATTCCATTGGCTCATAGAGGTATCTTTGTGCTTCGAGATCCGACTCCATAATGTATCCTCTTCCCTCTGTTTATTTTCCTTCCACCCTATATCTTTTTCTGCCTGTGATTATGATTCTTATTCAAGTCTTCATTATGTCATTCCATATTGATAGATTTGTCTCTGTTCCTTTAAGTATTGAAACCATCCATTATACATATAAAAAATTATCCTTCCTTGCGCACTGTTTCTGTCACATTATTCCTTTGGTCAAGAACTTCAATCTTGTTGGTGCCCATATTGTTACTCATTCATTCATTTATTAGTTCATTCAATAAATATTTACTGAGGGTTTACTATGTACTAGGCACTCTTCTAGGCACTGAGTAAACAAAACAGACAAAGGATAATTATTGTTGTCATGAGGCTTATATTTGGTCCCTAGAATCCAGTGGACCCTCCACTCTGCCGACTATGCCTAATAAGCCCCTGCGAACCCCTTCCCTTTTCTGTTCTTCCTCTGCCTCCCCGTTCCTTCCTCACCCAGCAGCAATCTAGTTACTTCCCAACAAGGATTCTCTAAGCCAAGCAGATTCTGTCTTGTAACCACGTTCCTGCTCTTCAACAATTTTCCCATTCTCCCATATGAGTATGTCTGTTTGCTGGTCCTCACACTTGAAATGCCATCGTTCCTCTCATCCTCCAAATTTTGACTCGAATCCCATAATGAGTATTTCCCTCTCCGGCTGTTCCTTCACCAGCTCTTCCTTGTACTCATTTACACTTGATGGCAAGTTCCTTTAAGTATTCATGAGTTATTTCATAGGGCTATGCTTGCTGCCTTCGGCTAAATCAGATGAATACAAAAACTCCAAGCTCTAAGTGCCGTCAGTGAGGTAGCATCCTGGACCAGCAGCTGGGCGACCTGCTTTCTCTTCTGGCTCTGTTACTGACTACCTGGCATGTAATCTTGAGCACATCACTTAACTACTTCAGATTTCAATTTTCTCCCTCACTGAAATGAGGAGCTTTGACCAGAAACATGGATGGTCTCTTCAAGTTCCTTTGTGACTCTACAACTC